>NC_139218.1:90433845-90651345 GCF_055691185.1 Crinia signifera
TACATTTTTTACACAAAAATGCAGATCTGGCTCAAAATTTTTCATTTTCACAAGGAATGAAGGAGAAAAAGCACCCCAAAATCTGTGCCCCAATTTCTCCCGAGTACGGCAATGCCTCACATGTGACCAAAAAATACCATTTGGGTGCATGGCAGGACTCAGCAGGGAAGGAGCGATATTTGGATTTTGCAGCACAGATTCTGGTGGAATGAATGGTGGGTGCTATGTCGCATTAGCAAGACCCCCGAAGCACCAATACAGTGGAACCCCCCCACAAGTCACCCCATTTTGCAAACTACACCCCTCAGGGAATTTATCTAGGGGTATAGTGTACATTTCAAACCCCCAGGGGTTTCACCAATTTTGATACAACTGGGCTGTGCAAATGAAAAATTACATTTTTTACACAAAAATGCAGATCTGGCTCAAAATTTTTCATTTTCACAAGGAATGAAGGAGAAAAAGCACCCCAAAATCTGTGCCCCAATTTCTCCCGAGTACGGCAATGCCTCACATGTGACCAAAAAATACCAGTTGGGTGCATGGCAGGACTCAGAAGGGAAGGAGTGATTTTTGGATTTTGCAGCACAGATTCTGGTTGAATGACCCCTGAAGCACCTATACAGTGGAACCCCCCCACAAGTGACCCCATTTTGCAAACTACACCCTTCAGGGAATTCATCAGGGGGTATAGTGTACATTTCAAACCCCCAGGGGTTTAACCAATTTTGATACAACTGAGCTGTGAAAATGAAAAATTAATTTTTTTCATTTTCACAGCCCAGTTGTATCAAAATTGGTGAAACCCCTGGGGGTTTGAAATGTACACTATACCCCTAGATGAATTCCCTGAGGGGTGTAGTTTGCAAAATGGGGTCACTTGTGGGGGGGTTCCTAACTTTTAGCATCTTATGGTGCCTAGAAACCTACATGGTGCCTAAAAAATAATCTCATAAAAAGGAGGCTCCAAAATCAAGTAGGTGCTCCTTCTATTATGAAGCCTGTGGTTTGGTCACCGTGCACACTAGGGCCACATATAGGATATTTATGAAAACAAAAGAATTGGGGGAATCAATTTTTAGTCACATTTCTCTAGTAAAATCTACTGTATTCGTTAGAAAAATGTATTAAAATTGAAACTCTGCAAAAAAAAAAGAAATTTTGAAATTTCACCTACACTTTGTTTTAATTCCTGTGAAACACCTAAAGGGTTAACAAACTTCCAAAATGCTGTTTTGAATACTGTGAGGGGTGCAGTTTTTGAAATGGCATCATTTATGGGGGTGTCTCACATACAAGTCCCTCAAAGTCACATCAGAACTGAACTGGTCCCTAAAAAAATCAGTGTTTGAAATTTTCTTGAAAATTTGAGAATTTGCTATTCATATTGTAAGCCTCCTAGTGTCCCAAAAAATTAAAAGGAAGTTGAAATAATGATGTCAACATAAAGTAGACATATGGTCTATGTTAGTTATTCACTATTTTGAGTGGTAAGATTATTTGTCTCACAAGCAGAAAATTTAACATTTTGCAAATCGCAAAATTTTCCATTTTTTTCCGACATTTTGGTATTTTTCACAAAAAAACACAGACTGTATCGACGAAAATTTACCACTAACTTGAAGTACAATGTGTCACGAGAAAACAATCTCAAAATCACTGGGATAAGTAAAAGCAAAAAAAAGTTATCCCCACTTAAGTGAGACATGTCAGATTTGAAAAAAATGGCTCTGTCAGGAACGCAAAAACTAGCTCTGTCAGGAAGGGGTTAAGCCAAACAATGGTGACGTTTGAACCATATTATGTCATACACAAAAATGCCCTTCTCACCTTATCAGAAAAGACTCCCACCGTAAGGTAAAGGCAATACCAACATTTAAACTTTGTCAAATTGAGTATTAATTTGCTGTGCTATATAATAAACCATGTCTTAATACCAATTAACCTAATATTTTGTGGTAGTAGTTCTTTAGTCTGCAAACCATTCTCTTCTCCTCTACTCATATTATTTTATTTATTTACAGTGTCTTATATAGCACAGCAGATTCCGTTGCACTTTACAACTGTAGACAGTGCTAACACAAACTGGGTAACAACAGACGGGCGCCGGACATGTTCCCGACAGTCAGGATCCTGACAGTCATTACAACGATGTGGGAATCCCGACAGTCAAAACCCAGACACTCGGGGTCCCAATGGCCACAAGCTATTCTCCCTCATGGGGGTCCATGACCCCTATAGAGGGAGAATAGAATAGTGGAATAGGTGGCAAGCGTGGCGAGACACCGTGCCCGAAGTGTGGCGAGTGCAGCAAGCCCGCAAGGGGCTTTGTTGCGCTCGTCATGCTGTCTGAGTCCGGCCAGTCGGGATCCCGACGTTGGTTTAATGACTGTCGGGATCCCAACTGTCGGGACCATATACCACACCCCAACAGACAAACTTAGAGGTAAGAGGGCCCTGCTTCAAGCTTACAATCTAACATTCCTGTTATCAGGGCTCCTCAGTTCCCTTCTTCCATCCAATGCAAGCAACCTGGCGTAAGCTGAGGGATCAGTCAGCCCACCGCACCCAGAGCCAGGGATCAGTCAGCCCACCGCACCCAGCACCTGGGTGCACGGCACCCAGCACCAGGGTGCACGGCACCCAGCACAAGGGTGCACGCCACCTAGAGCCAGGGTCCACTGCACCCAGCACCAGGGCACACTGAACCCAGCTCCTAGGCAAACTGCACAAAGCGCAAGGATTCACTGCAACCAGCTCCTGGGCACAATGTACCTAGCACCAGGATTCACAGCACCCAGGGCAAACAGCACCCAGCTCCTCTGGCCAATGTACCATCTTCTGAACACACTGCACCTAGCGCCAGGACTCACCAGCGCCAAGGCTCACCGCACCCAGCACCAGGATGCACCGCACCAAGCCTCACTGTATCCAGCACCATTAGTGGGGGTTAGTTATATTGAACACTGGGTCTGGGAAACTGTGATGCAAACTAACAGTTTAATATGTCCATACTTCCATGTCTTGATGCGGGGGGAGGGGGGGCAGTTGGGAGTCCCCCCCCAATCTTACAGAATAGACACAGTGTCTATTCAGAGGTGCAGTGGCCGAAAACGGGGACGCAGCCTTCATTTGCATATGCCGCGGCCCTCATTTGCATATGCCGCGACCCTCATTTGCATATAACACGCCCCCTTTTCGGCCACTGTCCCTATTCTTCCCATGGAAAAATTGGGAGGTATGCTATGTCTCCTACCTGTGACACAGGCTCCCTGCGTCCATAGGATCCGGTGAGAGCGATCTGCTGGTTATATACACTGTCTATGTACAACTGTCCCTGCCTCCTGCTTGTCTCCATCTCCTCCTCTGAACAGCAGCATCCGCAGGCTGTTAGGTAGAGACTGAGGCACAGGCAACTGTATATACTTAGTCAGCGGGGACGAGAGGCTCCGGGACTGAGAGGTGCTGACGGCAGACAGTGGAGGGAGGGACCACACTGAAAATCCAGAGGCTCTGGCTGGCCAGCTCTGCGGCGTCGGGAGATGGTGCCAGCAAATGCAGTATATACAATAAAGTAATGCAGCGTGACTCCGCCCCTCTAAAAAGGTCGCGGATATATGACAAGTCACACCTATGACCTGTCACTAGAGCCTCAGTAGCCTGGGTCACGGAGCGGGAGCCACTGAAAGGTGATGAAGCTCCGCTCTGCCTCTGACCCACAATGTTAATCACCGGCAAGCAGTAATACACGGAAGCTGAACTCCGGAGACAATGGAGAAATGCCCTCTTCGGGCCCGGCGGCAGGCGACTCCATTGCCTCCGGCAGTTCCGCCACTGGGGAGCAGCTTGTCGTGTCCTGTTATTATTATACAGGGGGAGCAGCCTGTGGTGTTTGGTTATTATACAGAAGGAGCAGCATGTAGTGTCCTTCTGTTGTTATTATTTTACAGGGGGAGCAGCCTGTGGTGTCCTATTATTATTATGCAGGGGGAGCAGGGTATTATTTGAGTATAACACACTGGTGCAGGGAAGACATAGAATTGCAGGATGTACAGGGGGATGTTGATGGAGAGTTGAAAATGGAAGGATAGGTGCAGTGGGGAAACAGGGATGCAGAGGTGACAGGAAGACAGAGACATACCTCCCAACTGTCACGATTTTAGAGGGACAGTCCCGATTTTCGGGTCCTGTCCCGCTGTCCCACCCGCGGCAGGCATTGTCCCGCTGCGGGGTGTGGCAGTTGGGAGACCCCCCAATCTAGTAGAATAGACGCTGTGCGCATGCGCACCGCGTCTATTCTCGTATGAAAATGAGGTTGCGGCTAATTAGCATAAGCCGCACCCTAATTTGCATACGCCCGCCCCCTTTTTGGGCGCTCGCGCAGTGTCCCTATTTCATCCGGGCAGAAGTTGGGAGGTATGCAGAGAGGTGAAGATAAGTGACAGATGATGGGACAGAGATATACAGGAAAGGAGGAAGTGAGAGCTGCAAGTGGGATGGAAAGGTGCGCGGTGGTTTGGGGGAGCCAGCACCTTGCAGTGTCTGCGGCAGATGCACTGCAAATACAGAGGATGATGAGCTGCTGCTTCTGCAGCAGCAGGGAGAGATGCCCATAATGCAGAAGGTAAATAAAGGTGGCACTTGAGGACCTGAGTTTTTTCACCAGCACTCAAGTCCTGAAATGCCACCTTTATTAACTATATATATATATATATATATATATATATATATATATATATATACACGTGTATATGTATATGGTATATATGTATATTTTTTTCATTTTAGCTTTTGGGGGAAGAAGGGGGGTGGGGGGCGCATCAAACATTTTTGGCAGGGGGGAGCAAAATTTATAGTTACGACACTGGACACGCCCCCTCAATAGGGCGCTGTGCAAAATCTACTAACAACTATAATCTCCCTGAAACTAGGTTTCAAAAGTAGGCAAATATGATTCACAGAGTATTGTGACCATCCTCCATCTAGTCTGTAATTCTTTAAAAACTACTTACTTTGAAGTATGCTATATAGTAACTTGAACATATTTAAAAATGGAAGTGTACATGTGATATAATGCATTGTGTTTGTCTTTCTATAATTATTTCTATTTTATTGCTTTATAGGTTTATATTGTTTAAGTGTCAAAATACATTTATGTATAGATTGTGAAATATTTGATAGTATATAATGCGACAACCACCTAATGGTAGTACAGCTGTCCCTATGTATAGCAGCAATGACTGATATTCTTTACATCTGCACACTATTTCTTGCCTATAAATCTTGGAACTGAAGTTGCTTTTCAACAAGATTTATGTAAAGCTGTTTCCCATGTAAAAGTAATACATTTAATTTTATAAAGCTGGTATTTTCAAAGCATTGGATTGAACTTGTCTACTTATCGGTCATGGAGAAATTCATTAGGAGGTTTGGATTTGTACACAACAGAAATATATACAAAAGCAATACACTGTGTATGTAAGTTTCTAGTGATCGCTCAGTTTCTATTCTTTAACATAAATGAAGCAATAGACAACAAGTGCACAGTATTTTAAATTTTCATTATATATATATATATATATATATATATATATATATATCTATATATATATATATATATACATACATACATATATACAGTGTGTGTGTGTGTGTGTGTGTGTATATAATACTGAAAGCTCAAATCAGTATTATATATTGTCTCCAGTGGTGGCTCTTGCCCTTTTGGAGGAGGGGGGCTGCCGCAATGTGCCCCCCCCTGCTGCCGCTTCCTCTGCCTCTACCTCCGCCACGCTTCCCGCACATTCTGGTTCTGGTCCCAGCCGCCAGTCCCCTGCACGGGGCCAGCGCATGCACTTTAACTTCATACATACTGTGCATGTGCAGCAGCCCCTGGAGGCTTAATCGGGTTTCCGGGGCCGGCACATGCGCAGTATGGTCCATGGTACTGCACATGCGCAGAACCCGTGCAGGGGGCTGCCGCGCATTTGCAGAGAGGCATCCCGGATGGAGGGATCACCTCTCAATGGGATGCCTTGAGTGACTGGCAGGTCGGACTTCCAATAGGTAGTCACTACCAGTCACATATAAGCCAGCAAAGACTGCATCTGGCTTCATAGGCAGAGAACAGTGGCAGATTTTACCTGCAGCCCTGCAGCCCATAGGTAAAAACCGCCACTGACTTTCTCTATATATAGAGAGTGGGACTAGGGGGATCAACTGTAGAGAAAAATCTTAGATGGTGAGGCATACCTCCCAACATTTCTAATTCTGAATTCAGGACATGTTGCAGCCAGTGCCACCGACAGGGGGGTGCCAGGGGTACAACTGTCCCGGGCCCCAGCCTCTGGAGATGCCCGGGCAGCTGCCCACAGTGGCATGGCACCACCCCTTGCACCCGCACAAATGCCCCCACCCGGCACCGGCGGCCAGGCTCGCACAATACACAGTGCAGCCTGCAGAGCGCCAAGCCTAGGATACAGAGGGCTCAGCGCTCTGCAGGCTGCAGTGTGCAGTGAGTGTTTCGAGCCCTGAGTCCCGGGAGAAGATACTGCTGCGCTGCCGACACCACCGCTGGTAAGTAATGGGGGGGGGAGGCGGAGTACCGGCGCGTGAGGGGGGGTGCCGGCACTTGCGAGGGGGGGGGGGGGCAGCCGGCGCGCGCAAGGGGGTTCTGCTGCTGGGGGCCCGGGCTGAAGGTCAGTCCCGGGCCCCAACATTACTAGGGGTGGCCCTGGACGAGAAGCCGACCCAAAATAATCTATATAATAAGTTGAAGAGTCTGTGTGCGTGTGTGTGTGTCCGTCGCATTGCGGACACACTGTGGCATTCAGAGACACCAAATTTGGCAACAAGATACCTCTGGAACCGGTGGTGTGCACCTCGAAGCCGTTTTTGGGAAATTTCACTTAGAATTTTAAAAAACACCAAGTTTTAATTTTCCTTCATTGATGGTCTGGGGAAAAGATCGACGATCTGGGAAACCGTGGACGAAGGAACAAATCCACATCTGATTTCATTGCTGTCATTGAGTATGACAGACACATTCTAACATTATGGTGAAGGCTTTAAACAATTAGGAAATAATTGAGGATATACATAGACCACACATAACACACACACACGTACACATTGTACACACACACACACACACACACACACACAGTACACCACATACGCACACATAGCACACAACACACACATTTATACGTAGAGTACCTCACACACTTAAGTTGTGTACACACGGGGGAGATAGGGGCTGAAATCGCTGGAAACACACCGCATGCAGTACAATACAAATCCATACACACTACAACACACACCCAAAAACAATACAACAAACACACAACTCCTGGCTTCAATCAATCCTATGGAGACGGACCACGATAAAATGGCCGCCCCATAAAGCAGACAGTTCTCTGAAACTGTTTGCGGTATGGGGGCGGCCATTTTATCGTGGTCCGTCTGCATAGAATTATTAATTGAAGCCAGGAGGGGAGCCGGGACGCGCAGACAGGTAAGCCTGCGGCGATGGGGGGGGGGGGCACCGGCGGCCGGGGCGGGGAGGGGGGGAAGCGCCCCCCCATTAACGGCGGGGGGTGGGGAGGCCGGCGGGGAGGGGGGGAGGCGCCCCCCCATTAACGGCGGGGGGCGCCCCAAACCAAGCTACGCCACTGAGAACACACACACTTAAACATTGCCAGGATATGCACAGCACGCTACACACACATATATACGTAGCGCACCTCACAAACTTACACATTCAGCAGATATACACACAACACAACACACACACACACATAACACACAACTCACAGTACAACACACACCAACATTCACTACAACACACACCCAAAAACAGTACAATACACAGAACACACACTTAAACATTGCACAGATACACACACATAACATACCTCTAACAGCACAACACACACCCACATTTACCACACACACCCAAAAAACAGTACAACACACACAAAACACACATTTAAACTTTGCACAGATACACAAAGACACAACACACACATACTGTATATACATAGCACACCTCACACACTTACGCATTGGACAGATACATACAATATAACACACAAAACCACATACATTACAACACACACACAAAAACAGTACAACACACACAAACACACAAAAAATAATTTGCCGTTTATTTAACAGTCTGTACCGGCAAATAAAAACTGTACCTAATGTACCATTTCTACTTTGTTCCCCATATCCGTCTCTCCAGTCCTCCAGTTGCACTGAGAAATCTTTGTCCTGGCCAATGCACCCATTGATCAATACAAAGTGGGTACACTGCACTCACCCTGTTAGTCAGTTGGATATCAGGCACTGCTCTGCCTTAAGGGTTTCCCAGACTCTTTTGGTTCATAGTTAATGTTTGGTCGATGGGCATGAGAGCTGCATGCATTTGTTTGAATGTTATGAGTGTAAGAAGTTGAAGAATAAGACTAAGATGAAGATTTGTCATGTTATAGTGTACAATTTACTCAATAAATCGTGAAGAAAATATGTGTACATAGAAGTACAATCAAGAAATGAAAGTAGGATTAAATAATAAATTATGATTCAAACTGATAATTGTTTGGATGGCGGTGGGTTGCGAAACAAATCTATAGGTGGAGGGGGTATGGATATTGTGGGCATAATTGGTGTTTGGTACACCTACAGGGGGTACCCAGATGATGAGAAATTTTCACTACAGTGTCACCGTAGGGGGATTTCCAATTGGGGTTCAGGTGGTCTTTTAGGGACCCCTTTACAATTCCGTTGGTCTCTTCTCCTGGAGCCTATGGTCTCCCTCAGTGATTGACTATCATTAAGGGAGACCGTAAGCTCAAGGAGAAGAGACCTTCAGGATTGTAAAGGGTCCCTAAAAGACCACCTGGACCCCAATTGAGAATCCCCCTATGGTGACAATGTGACCGTGACACTGTAGTGAAAATCCCATCAATTGAGGGCCCCATGTAGGTGTAACAAACACCAATTATGCCTACAATATCCCCACCTATAGATTTGTTTCACAACCCACCCCATCCAAACAATTATCAGTTTGAATCAGAACTTATTTTTTAATCCTACTTTCATTTCTTGATTGTACTTCTATGTACACTTACATTTTTTTCACGATTTATTGAGTAAATTGTACACTTTGTAACATGGCAATTCTTTTTCTCAGTCTTATTCTTCAACTTCTTACACTCAAACCTTATCAATGCACCCATTGATGATTGTGATGGCTGGATCAGTGGATTGGCTCGGCGGGTGTAGGGAAGAATTTAGCCCATTGCACCCATTCCCAGTGGGGCATTACAGTGGTGCGGGTAGCGTGCGTTGCGTCATGACATCATGTGGCCAGGCCCGTGGACCTGCTCCCACACTCAGGGGCTGCCCCACTGTTTGGTAGAGATGCCCGGTGCATGTGCTTTACAGATCCCCAGACCTCAGAGACTGCTGCAGGTTCGGTGAGGGGAGTGGCAGTGGCAGGGAGCAGTGAATTTTTAATTAATTATGGCGGGGTAAGTAACGCCAACCCCGGTCCCTTTGCACTCAGCGCCTGTAATTACACACCCTAGAAACTGTACAATTTGAAAGTATAGAAATGGAGGTGTGGCCACGTCCCTTTCTGATTTTGTACCGATTTCTGACCCTCAGATGTTGGAGGATATGTCATACAGTAGGTGCTAAATCTCAGGAGTGGATGTGGAATTCATCAACACATACAAGTTATCAACTCAGGAGCGTTGTGTTTCAAACAACAACACCACACCTGATTTCATTGCCGTCATTGAGTATCAATGCAAACTCATTCTAACATTATGGTGGAATCTATAACAAATTACAATCTTAGGTCTTTGGCACAGCATATTGTAAGATGACATTTTTCAGTAATTTTGGAAATAAAGAAACCCCAAGGGTTTCCCGGGCAACGCCGGGCGGGTCAGCTAGTAAGTAATATTTAAAGCTTGACAGGGAAGAGACAAACTGTATCAACAATAGCAAATACCAATTTTTACCACTACCACTAACAAAACATAGCCAAACAGGAGAAGAGGAAGCATCTTACTCCTAGGGGTACAATTACTAAAGGTTGATTTTCAGTTTCTGTCCATGTTGAGGTGGTTTGGTTATGCATTTCACAATCAGGTACATAATAAAAGTTACTCAAAATTCCCTCAAAAACTTGATAGAATTTAGTCAATCAGTACGTCCCCATAGACATCAATAGGATAATTAACAGTCGATTTAAAAATAGAATATCAATAGAACCAAACATTTACCAAAAATCACCATTTGATTTTAATTCATAGGAAATTTTCTGAAACCTCAAAATGATGGGAAAAAACATGGGAGAGTACTTAGCATGTGGGGCACTCACATCGGTTTTTGTTTCTGTTTAGGGAAAACAAAACACATTTAGAAATGCATCATTCAAACAGAATGGAAAAATATATCTACTTAGTAAATGATCTATTTTGAATAGAAACACTGTCATCCATTTTCTGAGGATGTTGGTTCTATTCTGATTAATTTCAAATAAACCCAAAATTGACTTTTAGCAAATATATCCCTTAAAGCGCACTTAGGGGGTTATTCTTATCCGTTCGGTCCTCTGTGCATTCGCACGGAGGGCCGATGGTGCGCGTCTGTGCATGTGCAGACGTAGGGTGCGTGCACCCACGGGGAACTTTCGGTTCGCAGGGTGCATGCACCCATGACGGCGTGCGGGGGGTGGAGATGGACGGGGGTGCCAGGCTGCCCCATTACCATATGGGAACACATAGCGTTCCATGGGCGTTACCATGAGAACGCTGGGCGTTCTCATGCTAATGAGGCCATGATGCGGGTGCGGGGGGGCGGGTAGCTGACATCACCAGATGTCAGCTGCCTGCCCATATCCACGCCAGCGTGCACGCATATGTAAGTTACTTAAAAGTCACTTATATATGCATGCACGCACCACATCATTCGTTGGTCGGTGACCATCGAAAGATGTGGACGGTTACCCGAGGCATGCGAATGGATGTTTATGCAAAACATCCATTTGCAGCCTGTGCGGGCGAACCCGCACTTCGAGGGGGCGGCAGGTGGGCGTCCATTCGCCGGGTGGGGTTTGGTGGACTCGCAAGGCTGCAAATTTGCAGCCTTGCGAATCAACCAGAATAACCCCCACAATATCTTCACAATTGAGACAAACTGGGGAATATTTCTAAAAGCTTAAAGAGAGAGAATCTGGAGAGAGATAGCTTCTGTTATTTTACTTGCTGTGTGTGACAAATATCAGGAGCCCAAGGGGCCCCATAAAGACATCCTGGCCATCCAAATCATTCCCAGAGGACACTGCACGACTACCACATGTTCTCATGACATCCCATGGAACTGCCCACATGGACAAAGTCCCTTTAATAAACTTTGACAGGATAAAAACTTTTTTGACACACAAAATGGTTTCATCCACTTTATGCTGACTACTTCCAAAACCAATGATTTTCAACCTTTTTCAACTTTCAAACCAAACAAGATTTTAAAATTGCTAAGGCACACCATCAGACCCTCATAGGGAAAAACAAATTGGCACCCACAGAAAAAAAAAAAACATTGGCACCCATTTGAAAAAAACAATCACATTGGTCCCCACAGGTAACAAAAATAAAACAGTGGACCTCATATGAATGAAAGACCTGTGAATAACAGTGGAACTGGTGGGGTGGCTGTACACTGTTGTGAATATCTCTAGCTCTGTTGGCACACTTAAGAACAACTCAAAGCACACTAGTGTGCCATGGTACAGTAGTTGAAAAACAATAGCCTGATTCAGAATTGTACACAATGCTGTTCACACAGATGAGCATTTATCGGTAGGCTGTGCACTCGCCAAGGTTCTTAATAAATGCTGCCTGCAATCAGAAGCAAAAATATAGTGCTATGGATTGTTTAGGAGGGCCCCAAACCGGTATCTTGCATAGGATCCCATGACGTCTGAATCCACCTCTGGCTGATTGGTTGGTACTTTGGGGGCAGCATTATCAACGCTTGGCGAGCACTAATGATCTTTGATGGTGCAGGGGAATTGTAATAAGTTCTACTGACAAACACTCAGCTGTGTCCTGCTTGAGGAGGGAGGAAAAGGAGTAAGTGTCATGGGAGGGAGAAACTGACAGTAGGAAGGGGTGATGGGGTCTATTGGCACTTGAACAGTTAGAAGAAAAACAAATAACCAGTTGCAGTAAGTGGTAATTGATTAAATGGAAGACACAGTATTGAATTTATTATTTATATTGCATTCTATTTTATATCACGTAAATCATCACAGAATACAGAAGATAAATGACTATAACACGTTTCTACATACTGTATACCAATCCTAAAATATAACTTTTACATATTTAAAAAATATGGTAAATGTCCAAGCTTTTTATTAACATCTGTATGTGCACATGTGCATACATAACCGTAACTAACTCAATATGTATGTATCAGCAAGTCAGTATTAAAGATATAAATCACCACTGATGACATGTATTTGTGGTCAATGAAGCATGGAATAGTAATGAAACAAGCTAGAGAAAAGTTAACACCGCACGACTCATAAAAGCTGTGCTTGGAACTAATAGAAGAAATATGAAATACCTTTTTAGGAAGCAAATCTGTGCTTTTGATTAGCATAAAACGCATGATGCCTACACAGATCTTGGTATAGGCAGCACAGCACTGTAACAAGTACAACGTGAGGCTGATATAATGTCAGTTTTGCAGAAGTCTCCTGCGTGTATTTGCGCTGTGGGTGATTCAGTAGTGAGTAGGGAGCAGCCTAGTTCAACCTCCATCTGCAGCTGATAGGATGTAATTGGGGGGAAAGTGGATGCCTGTGTGTAGGCATAGAATGACCGTTGACAGAATACAAGGCTTATGCAAGAGTGACATGCTATGAAACCAAGCAGACAAGCAGTGGTGATACGGCCTCAAAGATGTGTAAGGCTGATGTGTATGGGTAAGTATTGGCATTTCGGGGGTGATTCAATACAGCTCGGTAAGCAGCAGTCGAATTCCCTCGGTATCATTTTGGTATGCAGGAAAACCTGCACGCCGGGTTACAGCCGGATTTGATTGCAGGGCGGCCATGTGCATGCTTACTGTGGACAGTACACATGTGCAGTGTATCGATAATCACCCGCTGTGCGAATTTGTAGCCATGCAATAAGGTGTGAATCAGGCCCTAAGCCCAATAAAGTGGGCAGAGATAAAAGGGTCTGTTCAAACAGCAGATAAAATACTTATCTCTGCTTAATGCAGAATGTGTTTCCATTAAGAAGTTCATTACTGCCATAGGGTGGGATGTTCTATCACAGGATTGCATGCAATCTACCTGTTACAGAGTTGTAGAAGGGTCACATTTACTCAAATTTGCACAGTCTGGGAAAATCACTTGATAGCGATCCATTTACAATTCTCTCGCACATTTCCATAGAGCGGGTTTTCTTTCTGTATGGGCCAGAGGCGGATTGGCCCACTGGGAAACCGGGCCATTTCCCGGTGGGCCAGTCCAGATTCCCCACTGGCAGGGCCGCCGAACATGCCTCCGGGGCTGGCGTCATCCTAGATGCAAGCGGTCACAGCCTGGTCACAAACAGCAGCATTGCCCAAAACAAATATGGCCTCCGCATTTATATGCATATATTATATGCAAGCATGTGGCGGCCATATTTGTTTTGGGGTATGCTGCACTGTTTGCTGTGACCAGGCTGTGGTCGCTGGTCGATCTCGTATGATGTCACCACCGAGCGGACCGAAGCGTAGCGGTGCAGCGGACGAAGTAAGTAGTTACCCTTCCCCCCCCCACACGCTGTAGCGTCAGCAACCCCCCCCCGCCCCACCCCCGGACACTAGCGTCAGCACCCCCTCCACCCCCCCGGGCTGCAGCATCAGCCACCCGGTGGTCCTGGGGTGGATTCCGCTCCCAATCCGCCCCTGGTCTGGGCGGTGGCTATCTGCTCACAGTCATCTGTAAATTTGCAGATGAGAGATCAACGCTGAGTCAGGCCCGATGTGGGAATAACCTAAGTGCAGTGTGAAAGAGGTCTGAACAGCTATAACCCAGGTTTAGAGGGTGTTTTTTGCTGTGAAAGGGCAGGGATGAAACTAGGGTTTCTGGTGCCCAGTGCAAGACAGTCATTTGGTGCACTCCCTAAAAAAAATTACCACAAGCCAGCCACAACTAGCCATGTGACACAAGTGATATTATTTCCCTTGGCAGATCTGTACACCTGCCGGGGTCTATGACAACAATGAGCACCTTCCCTCCTGATAGCCAAGCCAGGAATCCAACTGAGCGGTATTATCTGCAGCCGATCATGGAACATTGCAGCTGCAAGCGGATGATAAAGCTGCGTCAGATGCTGTATGATGTGCAGGGCAGCAGCACAACAGCTGGCAGATGGTGTTGCCAGGTAGAGGTGCAGATGGCCACACACCCACAGGCACAGATGGTGACACAACGGCAGTCAGGTACCATGGCCAGGGCAGATGTCTAAAACTGGACACCTCTCTCTGGTACACACTGCCCGGTACCCAACAGATCCCAGTAGGCAGATAGAAGGAGGGTTGCGAGCACAGCGGCTTAATCAAAGGTCCGTTACCAGCTGCTGTTAATACCGCTCAGTTGGATTCCAGGCTCGGCTATCAGGAGGGAAGGTACTGTTTTAGTGGATATTAATCAGTGCTTAAAGTAGTCCTGAAGAGGTGGTGGTATTCACTATCCCCGCCACCTACCCAAATGACCATTAGGCTGAAACAGGGAGGGTGCTATGGGATTTTGTACCCCCATGCAAACTATAAATTTTTGCCTTATCTCCAATACTTATGAAAGAACATCACACCGCCATCACACAGTACACAATCCCCTTATTCCTCTTCTCACACAGTACACCTTCCCCTTACCTTCACACTGTGATCCTTCATCCTCACATATTACACCTTCCTCCTCACCCAGTACACCTTCCTCCCCACCCAGTACACCATCCTCCTCACCCAGTGCAACTCCGCTCCCCCACAGAATACAAGCCCCCCTCACACAGTACACCTTCCTCCTCACACAGTACACATTCCTCATTACACAGTACAACTCCCCCTCACACCGTACAACTTCCTACTCACACAGTACACCTTCCTTCTCACACAGTATAACTTCTGCCTCACACACCCCCTCTTTCCCTCCAGTGTCACTGCATGTTTCACTTATCTGCATCCATGTTGGTCCCCTCTGGGCAGCTCTTCTTCAAACTTGCAGATGACATCAGGGTGCTCATCCTGCCTCTGCTGCCAGAGGAAAGGAACTGGAAGAGGCAGAGGGTGGAAGGAAGGCCAGGTCATTCATAGGCTGTAGCGGCGATGGGTGGCACCCAGCAAGACAGTCGTAAGGCAAAGATCTTTTAGCCCCAAAGCCAGCCTGTCATTACAGCAGCCTGACTTCAACCTCCTACTTAGAACGGGTAGTTGCAGGAGGCTGCTGAGCTACCATATGCCCAGACAAGGCAGACTGGTGGGAGCAGGCAGTGCAACCACCATAAACAGACTAGAGCAGTGCGTACTGGAACTTCTGTGGGTGGACAGAAGCGGAACCGTTTCACCTCATTCCAGGCCAGCTCACTTTAAACCCTGGTATTAGTCATACACCCTGGACGGCTTAACTGACACTGGGAGGAAGTTTCAGTGGCTTTCAGCACCCAGGGCTTTCAGCGCCCGGGGCTCGTGACCCCCTAGCTTCCCCCCGAAATTACGGCCCTACAGGTATGATTTTCATCCTACAGTAATTTACTGTACATCTATCTACTGTACCGATAAAGCTTGTGGCTGTGATCTTTTTAGTTTTCTAAATATAACTAAATAGCTAAACATACAGTAGCAGTTTAGATGAATACAATAGCAAATCTACTATTTATAGTATTTATAGGCCTAATTCAGATCTGATCGCACTGCTGCCCAGCGAGCCCAGCGATCAGGTATACGCCACCCCGCCAGAGTAAAATCCTGCCCCGTGTAAGCCTGCAAATTACTAAGCAAGACCTGCAAATAGCTGCAAATACATTCACAAGCCTCTCACCTTCAGTATGTGCAGGCTGTTCGGTGCCGTAGCTGACGGCACAGGACTTCCCCATAAATGCCTGGGCACACCTGCGTTTTCCATGACACTCACAGTAAATGGCAGGTTACCACCCCGAAATGCCGGCTTCCTGTCAACCACTTTGCACACAGCTAGCGATTAAAAATTTGCAGCATTTTATCGCAGGACAACTTAGTGCATGAGTACTACAGGCAGTATGCATGCACAGTTTATCGATAATCGCCCAGCCTGCTAATTTGCAGTCATGCGATCAGATCTGAATTAGGCCCTATGAACGCTACTTTTCAATTCTCTCAACCTATATTTACCATAATTTCCTAACTGAAAATGAAATAGTGAAAAAAATTAGAAGATGAATCTACACCCAATTATTTCCAGATGTTCTCAACTGTTATTACATATATGTTTTTGCATTGAGGCTGCATTCTTTTTGTATTTTGCTTAGCTATATTTGTCTGGGAACTTAGGTTGAATTACCATTTGAGAAGAGCCTCACCAACTATTGGTTTCTAGATGTGTCAACATATTACCATTTGTAGCCATGTAATTTTTACATTACTTTAGATAAATATATAGAATCCTTGGTTTCCTATTTCAGCTAAGACACAATGCATGCAGCGTGACATTTGGTTAGTTATATCATTTAATTATAACATATACTGTATATGTATAGGAGCACAATTTTAGCCAACCACATATATATAAACATAGATTTTCTGGCAGAATAAAGTAAAATCTCAAGGTTTACCTCATGCGACATATATAGTAAAAAAAATAAATCTCCATAATGTGGATATGTCCTATTGGCGTAGAACAATAGGCAGCTGCGGAATGTAAAATAGATTTGAGGACAAAAAATGTATCCTTAAGCAGACTAGAGGTTTATTTAGGAAAACAGAATACAGAACAGAGGGGGTTATTCTAGTTCATTCTTTCTGACAAAATCCTTCTTAGATGGACAAAACCATATGCACTGCAGGGGGGGCAGATGTAACATGTGCAGATAGAATTAGATTTGGGTGAGTTATTTTGTTTCTGTGCAGGGAAAATACTGACTGCTTTATTTTACACTGCAATATAGATCTCACTTTGAAGAAAAACCCCACCCAAATCTAATTCTCTCTGCACAAGTTACATCTGCCCCACCCGCAGTGCACATGGTTTTGTCCATCTAAGAAGGATTTTGTCAGAAAGAATGAACTAGAATAACCCCCAGAGTAAGCATTAGTGTTACCAGAAACAGGTATCGCTATCGCTATCGGTAATGCTGCTATGTCTCCTTCCAAAAATGTGTTGCACATGTCTGGACTAAGGATCCTGGCTTACCCTTTCTTGAATGCGCTTTATCTTCAAATCCTTTCTCGAATGTGCAATATCTGAGAAATGTATAAACATCATTTGATTTAATTGAATCTTCACAAAACTAAGGAGTCCAACTAACGGGACCTATTAACTACTGTGATCACTGTTATACCTGACGAAGGGGCTTAGAGCCTTGAAACGTCGTATTAAAAAACAACTTTTATCACCATTTGCTGTAAGTCCTTGGAGTGCCGTGCGCTGTATCATCCCCCATCCAGGGGCCTGATACACATCTACACCATTTATATATACAGTAGATATAGATTATATTTATTATATAAATAAATAAAATTATAAATAACAGGCGTCACTCCGGGTCTTAGTTTAGCAAACAAACTTTAGTGTTTAACTGTCAACGCAGTTTCAGGCTTGCACCCCTCGTCAGGACCAGGGCAAATGTTTTGTGTTGGTCCTGACAAGGGGTGCAAGCCTGAAACGGTGTTGACTGTTAAACACTAAAGTTTGTTTGCTACAATAAGACCCGGAGTGACCCCTGTTATTTTTCATTGTATTTGGTGGAGTCCCAACCTGGGAGGGCACTCGGGCAGCACAGATTAATAGCAAAGCAGTCCCACCAAGTTTCAAGTCCAGAAGGGACAAAATGCCTCAGAATGCATGTAGAATTAAAATATGATAGGCTTGCTTAACAAGGTGAGTTTTCAGGGAACGCTTGAAAGTTTGGAGGCTAGCAGAGAGTCTTATTGTGCGTGGAAGGGCATTCCATAGGGTAGGAGCAGCTTATTGAAAATTCTGTAATAATGAATAGGAGCTAGTGATACGTGCAGTAGAGAGACACAGATCTTGTGCAGAGCAGAGTGGTTGAGTTGGGAGATATTTTGAGAAAAGTAATGAGATATATTTTTTACATTTACATTTTGTATTTTGTCTGTAATTTATATTGGTGTAGGTTATTTTCTTGCATTTCAGCTGCAGTGAACTCTCGCAAATTCGCATTGCTTGCCACGCTCAGCCTTAAAAAAATATCTAAGTATTGTTTAATCTAGATCCACAGTTTTACAAAAAGTCTAGCACATTTATTTATGGAGATAATAATAATAATAATAATAATGCAGACTCTGCAGACTCTCCGGTTCTTGTTGGACGGGATGTTGGTGCTCGCGTATGGCGGGCTAGAGTTCATCGATGGCTGCTGCTCCTGTCTCTTGGCGGCAGGGTCCCTCTTACTGGGCACCGCTACTTGGTACTGCCATGTTGCTTAGACTCATCTGACTCCAGGCCTATAGCATTAGGGTATGCGATCATAGGTCGACTTTGTCTAGACTGACAGTCAAAAGGTCCACCACTCTTGATCAACACATGAAAAAGGTCTACATGCATCAGGTCTACATGGTCAAAAGGTTGAGGTGAAAAAGGTTGACATGGATAAAGATTGACATGGTCAAAAGGTCGGCATGTTTTTTGTGATTTTTTTTTTTAAACTGACTTGTTCATACTTTACCATTACAGTCGACATGGATGAAGAATATAATAGTGTGCCAAGTGCAGCGAAGTCATGGCAACCTTTTTCCATATCGACCTTTTGACTGTCAGCCACAGTTTGGTCATTGTGGGTTCAGTATAAATTGAATATGACTTCATAGCAGACTTATTCAGGCACTTATACCAAATGGAAATAATTAGGTTAAAACAATTTCATACGTTATATAATGTGGAGTAATGTGTCAGATTTCTGTAGCTGCAATAACTAGTCGGCTATATTGGATATTGAATAGGTATGGAGCAAATACCACCATGGGTATCATTATATGAAGGAGTGTGACGGACCATACACATTTTGCAATGGCATTTCTAGTTTTGCCCCTATGGTCTGGTCACCTGCATTTGTCTCTCTATGATTTATTCACTCCAACATCATGGCTTGAGACCTGGTCCTGGTGAGGTCAGACATCAATAGTAAGCTACGTCTGCATTGTGTATTTGTTTTGGTAGGCACTAAAAGTTGCCCTTTTAAACCTATTGAATCATTGCCTTTTAAGAAGCTCAATTAACTAATTGAGGAAGTTTTTAGTTACGGGTAACAGAGCATGGCCCAGGTTACAGCATTGCTGTGTCTGTTTCCTTGCAGTTGTCTTAGGTTAATGAGGAAACCAGAGCTATACACACATACTTCCGATTTTATTACATTTCCCCTAAAACTGTCTGTTTCATGGTTTATCTTGGACATGACTGTGATGTTCTTCCCCTGACACCATCTATTGTCTTTGCAACTTAATTTATAAACTGTTGGTACATAGAATTGGCTTTGTTCCATTTATACGATTATTCCTCTTTATTCAGCTGTTGAAAAAATACTTTAAAATATAATTTTCAACTGATTACTAATTACTAGAGTGTGTTGACACACACCATCATTCAGCGAAAATAAGCTGATGTGTTCAAACTCAATGATCCTATGCAGAATGACAAATATTGATTAACTTAAAAAAAAATAGTCTTTGGGCCAGAAAATATAATTACCACAGACTATAATTTTTCAAGAAGATGTCATGATTCACATGAATGCAAAATCACAGGAAAATAAATAATACTGCAGTACAGTATACTGGCATACAGAGGTCTGAGATTCTAGACATATTTAAACAATGTATTTATCTAGAGTATTTATTATTTATTTATATACAGTTTCTTATATAGCGCAGCATATTCCGTTCCGCTTTACAATTGGAGACAACAGTGATTAAAGAAACTGGGTAGATACAAACCGACATGGAGGTAGGAGGGCCCTGCTCGCAAATTTACAATCTATAGGGATAATAGGAGGGATATATAAGGATAGAATTCCATAGCATGGCAGACCCATCAGATTACTAGACAGTCCTGATGGGATGCAATAACATGCAATTACATGCAACTGATGTACTGTAGGAGGTGAGGTACTGAATCTTCGATAAAGTGGAAAAGTTGTTGATAGCAACCATTAAGCTTTTGCCGCACGTGAGGGGGCCAATGGCAGGGGGAAGCGATGGTCATACTGTGGCTGCTGCATGACCGTCTTTAACTTGGTCTCCCTCGCCAGAATATGGTTGTACGAGGGATCGGGTCTTTAAGTAATTCACAATATTGTGAGGTATGAGGTGTTCAGAATGGACTGGAAATGGGTGGAAATGAAGGTTGTTGAGGTCAATAAAACTGTAGGAACAAAAAAATCCCCAAATTCTGTGATTTTAGCTGTGTTTATGTTTTGGGTTTAAAAAAAATAATAAAAAAATACAGATCCAAAACCAAAACCCGAAAGGGTAGTTTTGGGAAAACCCATCCATATCCAAAACACAAAGGGAGATCCAGATCCAAAACCAAAACACAAACTAAAAAGTGTCTGTTGCACATCTTTAGTTCCATATAATGTATATACTATTATGCAAATAGTATAAATAGTAACCTATGTATGTGTCTTTCCTCACCTTACTTGCTACAAATTGTTCTTATCTAACAGAAATAAGAAGGCATTATAGATGGGCTTATGCAGACTTGATTAGACGTTACCCGTAGTTACACATGCACTGTGTGCACAGATAGAAGTGCTGAGTCGCCCGCATCTATGTAATCGCTCTGACACTGTCCGCACACATGGATTCACAGACATCACAGGCTTCACAGACAGAAGTTATGTCTTAAAAGCAGAAAATAAGATGACAAGACATGAGAGTATACACTGTATTCATGAATACTGGGCACAGACAAAATATACAGTAACCTATAGCAACTGAGTAACCATTTTCTTGTCTGTAGTAGTAAAATATCAGCCTCAGGAAATATCCTCTTATGTATTTTTCAATACTAGTGATGTTCTAAATGGATGTATCTAAAGTATGTTCTATTATGCCAGGCATGATGTCTCCACGACTCAACATAGAGGGGTGTGGTACAGTATGAGAACATTCATCATGTTTACATGGTTGTTATGTTTGCATGCAGCATGACACAAAGCTTGGCTTGTCGACACCGACCAACAGTAATCATTTATGAATGTCTCCAAACAGTTCCTGGTGGTATAGTACTTACTTGCCTGGTGTCTTCCATACCAGCTGTGATATCATGATGATTTCTGGTTACTGTAGATCAGTGGTCTCCAACCTTTTTTGGGTCGGGAGCTACTCGCGACAAAATAAACCACCCGAAGAGCTACTAAAGTAAAATTTTTAAAAAAATCTGCATAATATCCAAAAAAAGGCCCTTTACACATAATGCCACAAACCGTAATGCCCCTGACACATTATGCCACACACTGCAATGCCCCAGACACAATATGCTACACACTGCAATGTCCAATATGTCACAAATATACCTCCCAACACTGGAGGCAGAGGAGAAGAGACATTAGACATTAGATGGTTCAGCTACTACCGTGGAACTCCTGCGAGGCTACATCCCCCATTTTTTCCGCTATGGGGGCATGGTCAGCTCTCTAAGAGCTGTAGCCACATGGGGTGCGCCCATGGAAAATGGGGGTGTGATACACATATGTCCTCAATAGTGCAGTGCCAGATACACATGACCCCAATAGTGCAGTCCGTGATACCCATTATAAATATGCCCCACACTGTGATGCACCATTATACATATGCCACACCATGATGCTCCATTATGCATATGCCACAATGTGAAGCTCCATTATATAAATGCCCCACAGCATGATGCTCCATTATACATATGCCACACACACGATGCCCATTATACATATGCCCAACAACGTGATACTCCGTTATACAAATGCCCCACAGCGTGATACTCCATTATACATTTGCCACACAGTGATGCTCCATTATACACATGCCCCACACCGTGAGGCACCATTAATCATATGCCACACACCGTGATGCCGATTATGCCTATGACCCACAACGTGAAGCTCCTTTATACATATGCCCCACACCTTGATGCTCATTAAACATATGCCGCACAAATGATGCCCATTACACATATGCCCCAGACCTTGATGCTCATTAATTAATAATCATCAAGGTATGTGGGGCATATGCCACACACATGATGCCACACACATGATGCCCATTATACAAATGCCCCACAGCGTGAAGCTCATTATTAATGAGCATCAAGGTGTGGGGCATTTGAAAATGGGCATCATGTGTGTGGCATCATGTGTGTGGCATATGCCCCACACACCTTGATGATTATTAATTAATGAGCATCAAGGTGTGGGGCATATGTTTAATGTGCATCATTTGTGTGGCATATGTTTAATGACTCATTAAACATATGCCACACACATGATGCCCATTATACCTCAAGCAGTGAAAACGGAATGCAGGCTGGAGTCACCCCTAATGTATTGCGCACACACAGTTTAAAAAAAAAATTACCTAACGCAGGAGTTGAGCAGAGGCTGTGGTGCAGGAGTTGAGCAGAGGCTGTGGCATCGATAAGAAAGTGCGGCATGTTGCGCGAATTCCATACGCTGGGGACGTCAGGAGGTCACGGCCGACAAGTGAGGAACGCGGCATGAAGTCACTTTCTGACCTCCTGCCGCCAAGCGAGGTAGCGCTACGCGGCAGGAGGTCACTGACAGCCCTGAAACAGGCCGAGCTACTGGAAAACACCCGGCGAGCTACCCGTCGCTCGCGAGCGACGGGTTGGCGAACGTTGCTGTAGATCCTTACCTCTAACCCAAACTCTTATGATTCCCCTTAGTGTTCTTCTCTAAGCTTCCCTCATGTAGCCTATCCCTTACCCTCCCAATAGTGCAAGCCCTAACCTCTCCTCACTCACTATCCACTGACCTTTTGTGGCAGATACAAACCAATCGGCCCATCTAGTCTGCCCATGCACACACTTACACATTAGGGTTCATTTTGCTGGGAGCCAATTAATCTACCAGTACTGTATATTTTCTTATTGTGGGAGGAAAACCGTAGAAAACCAATGCAAGCATGGGGAGAATATATATAGACCACAAATTACACGCTGGGAGGGGAATCAAACCCATGACCAGAGTGTAAGTGTGTAATGCTAACCATTGCACCATCTGTACTGTCATAGAATGTCAACATTTTACCTGTGGACATTCCAGACCCTGCAGATGTTCCATATCAGTAACATCATTATTGTTGACATTGTGGTGTCAACATTCTGAATGCTGACATTGAACTTCAACATTTTAAATGTCGAGATTATGACTTCATCCATACACAGGGGACAAAGCAGAACTAATCACAAGTTGGAGATAACTGGACTTGCATTGCCTGCACGGAGATACATGTTACAGTAGGATCTGGCAAGAGAAGCAGGTGGTCAGTGGAAGCGTAACTGCCCTACAGTATGTCCTGGGCTCTCAGCAACAGCAGGACAGTTGGATGGAAATATAAGCAGTGGGTCCCTGGGGAAGCAGCAGGCAGCCAGATGGTGAACCACTTGGACTCTGGCAAATGGTACATGATAAAGTCCTCATGTGGAGGCCACTTCCGGCAGGAGGCAGAACATGGTAACGCCAAGCATTGTCAGATCGGGATCCTGTAAACAACTCCAGGCACCACTGGGTTTCATCTGTAAGCATTGGTGATTCCCAGTCAGTACTACTACGGTATGTGTGGGAAGCAATGGCCTCCAATCGGCGCAGCCAGGTGCAGGACACAATGGCTAGTGATCAGTACGGTGCAGCAGTCTCTCACCTGGGGGCTGATGGAAAGCTGGACCCCAGGAGAGACCACAAGGCATGCCTGCTAAGGTCAGCAGCCACATGCAAGGGAAATGTAATTACAAATCTACAGTAACTCTATATTTGTAGCATAAATATGTTACCTAATAGTGTTTTCTTGTATACAGTAAATATACCCCAGTGCGCTTATAATAGATACGTTTTGATGTATAAGTTAAAGGTGCATATTAGATTAGGTTGCCAACTGCCAGAAACTTACTGAAGCACGGCCTGATTCTGAGTTGGATGCAGTAAGCACAGAAGCTGTGTCCAACAGTGATAAAAATATGTTATAGGAGATGTCTTGTGTGTAAGACGCAGCATCGGACCACTCTGCATTGGCCATCTGAGTAGCCATGAGGTTATTGAAAATGGCTGGGAATTCACACAGCAGGGGCCAGTAAATCTGTATGAAAAAAAAACTGACACTAGCCTTGGCACTCCCACAAAATGGAGACAGCGAAGCTCCCTATTCTGAAGTGATTCCCATCGCTACTTTCAAATGGTTACAGCCTGTCAATCAAGCTGTGGCTTAGGGGGCACTGCACCTGGTGACAAAGGACATGTTCAACACATGCACATTATGGGTCCTGCGCATACCATGAGTTTACGTCAGGGTTGCCTACCATCCCGGAATGTCCGGCAGTCTCCCGAAAATCGGGTCCCCCTCCCGGCCTCCCGGAAAGGTGGGCAACCCTCCCGGACCCCCACTGCACGGCCGTCTTAACCCGATGTTGGCATTTAAATGCCGGAGAAGGGGGCGGAGCTAAAATGTCACAATCACGTCATTTTAGCCCCGCCCCCTCCACAGAGATCCGTGATTTTGGATATTTTGCCTCCTGGGGGCGGGGCTTAATGATGCAACGCTCAAACCCCGCCCCCAGAACTGCTGCTGAAAGTCTCCTCTACGGGCTTCTCCCAGAAAGGAAATTCTTAAAGTCGTCAACCCTGGTTTACGTACATCACTGAATTAGCCCTAGTGCGACAATATTATTACATAATCACAAACATATATTTGGTACAAACGCCTTAGTGACCAGTCAGAGTTATACAATAAGAATAAAGTTCAGAAGCTGTAATCATTAATTTTTATTATTATCTTTTCATTAAAAATAGCTGACATTATGCAAAACCGGACATTGAGGTACTTACATGTAAAGCTACTATAGGTGCAGGGAGAGCAGAGCTATGAGGGGCCCATCTTCCTTGTCAAAGTTACATGTGATATTATGGGGCATAAAATTTAGAAACTGCTTCAGAGAGGTGTCTCCTCTCTGTAGAAGCATGGGGACAGGAGCTACTTCAAAATGTTGCTATGAGACCCACAAAGTTCTGGCTCTACCCCTGGCCTGGCCCAAATTAGTTTGCAATCCAAGAGTTGTGGAGAACACTGTAAATAAGGTAGCACAATAAGAATTGTATTTGCTGGTGTGAAAAGTGTATGTGGATATTGTAAGACTTGACAAAATCATGTCGACCTTTTCATACGTCGACAATTACCGTGTTGATTTTTTGCTTGTTTCGAACTGTTGTCCATGTTGACCTAATTAATACAGCAGTTATCATAGAAAGATCTGATGTGAGGGTGATAATTCTCCAATGCAGCACTATCCAACTACACTCTTACATAATCACTGCAGGACTGTAATATACAGGAAAGTGCCCAACAGCACGTTATGTTGATTGCTTAACAAAAAAAAAATCACTTTAATCACACACAAGGGGTGACCTAAAGGAGTGTGGGATTGTTAGACAAAGTTGCTTGCAATGATTTTATTTCAACCAACATATTATTACTCATACAGTGATTTTTTATGTGATCACCTCTTATGAATGGCTATTCATGTAAGCAGAGATAACAAAATCAGAAACTTTAGAAATATGTATATTTTCTAGATTGTGATCTCAACTTGCTATTGTAACTTTCTAAACAGACACCAGGTGGTGCTGTCTCCTATTGAAAGTACACTATAAGCAAATGCCAAACTTGGCTTCTAACATTTAAAAAAAAAAAAATCTTTTAAAATGAATATTTACACACGTTTGCAGACCTGTATATGGTTCTCTGCCTTATGTTTATATACGCTTAATAATCATTTAGTGCACAGTTTTGAAAAGTACAATTTTATGTATTGATTGCAAAATGTGTAATGTTCTGTAGTGTAAAATATCTTGCTGATAATATAGTTAAAAAACGAATTTGAATTTAATATAAAGCAGAATGCGTATCTTCAAATATTTCATAACTATGACTTTGTTCATCTGCAAAATGATACATGCTATGATTTTGTTGACAATTTTATGGGAAACTGCTGCTCATTACACAACATGATCGGCGACCAAACGGTTTTCTATTGGTCAATTTTGCACTAGCTACTCGCATAATAAAAGGGGTATGGGTAAAACCCGGACCAGGAGAAAACCCCCGGAATGCCGGACCAGACATCAAACTCTGCAGTTTGGAGCTTGTAGCGTCCGGTCCGGGGGGTGTCCTGTCCGGGGGTGTCCTGTCCTGGGGGGCTGCCTGTGACACCTGTCACCAGGTAGAGGAGGAGGGGTAGAATAAAGTCTCCCTGTATGGTCCGGGTATGTAGCAAAAACCGGACGGTCCGGACCACACGGCAGTAGCGCACGCAGGGGGGGTTTCTGAGTACCCAGAAACCCCCCAGGAGTCTAAGGACCCTCAACTGAAAGCTGAAGGTCCCCTCTTTCCATGGGTATAGGAATTGTAAAAATCGGACACTGGGAACCGGAGATATCTGACTTCAAAGCAGTGGTCCCCATCCAAGCCTGTTAATTGTTATTCCCAGTCAGATATTTCAGGTTCTGTCTGATTTAGAGTTTTTCTGAGCATATATTCCAAAAGCTGGGACTCTTCCTCTTTGAAGGACACTAGTAGCTTGTCTCTACTGTTCCCAGAACCAGAGATATCAGCCTTCCAGCAACTGGTTACTGCTCCAGCTCCACACACCTGGTATGTAGTTTTATATACTCGTTGGCTGATTGCTCTGCCTCCTGAACTCTGATCCCCTAGTCCCCAATACCATTTGGTAGGTGGGATTCTCTAGTTTTTCCATTAAAATCTAAGAAATCTATTTCCGGGAACTGGAGATATCTGCAGTCAAGCAAGCTGTCCTCCCACCTGAAAATTATGAATAATGAGCCCACTCCACTATATTAAACATCCTCTACCACCCTGGAAGTTATGTATCAGGGCCCCATCATTCAGCCCAATGCCCTCTTCTCCCACCTCATCTCCCACCATCTGTGCAGTAAAGGGGTAATTAGTGGAAATTACTGATCCAGGCCCTACATGCAGAGTGGTTGATATAATATCCCCTACCACCCGGGGGACATCAAAGCTTCCCCTACTGCTGGAGGATCGGTCGGGCCCCAATACATTGCTATGCTCAGGGGTCTACACTGCTGTTGACGCCCCTGTATGTATGTATGTATGTAAATATATATATATATATATATATACAGTATATATATATAATTTTTTTATTATTATTATTTATATATATTTGGTCTATCTATAATACTTTAACTGACCCGGCATATACTGGGTCACCTAAGTGTCCATCTCCGTGCTTTGCTCCACCCCTCTGGAAACCCCCTTCTGAAAATCCTGCGTTTGCCACTGCACGGGGAGGCTGTAATCTCCCCTCCCCCATTTCCCTGGTGATAGCTATCACAGGGACCCCCGGACAAGACACCCTCCTGAACAGGACACCCCCCCAGACCAGACCCTACAAGCTCCGGACTGCAGATTTTGATGTCCTGTCCGGAGTCTTGTCCGGGTCCGGTTTTTACATAGTCCCTAATAAAAGCCAGTTTCTGATTGGATGCTGTGTACACTAAAGAATGTGTGTGCATTATGTTATTAATATTATGTTGCAATATAGTGGCACAGATATACCCATCGGTGCTCCACCACGTGTCAGGTGCGATGTCAAATGGCATGCACCCGTCACTGTGCTTGTACGTCGCACCCATGACTCAAAAGCAGCAGCCGGCGCAGCACATACGAGTAGAGGGCATGACTTGCTGCGCCAAGCGGGCATGAGGAGCCGTATAGCAGCTCCGATGATCATAGCTATATCTGTAGTTTATGTATACAGATGGAGCCCGTTTCATCTTTGCAGGGGCTGGACATGCGCGCCCGTGGCGACGGAGCTCCCCACTGCCTCCGATGTTCTTAGATTTATAAACTGTAAACTCTTCTGTTTCAGTACAGGACATAGATTAAGGGATGTTATTCATGTGCCTCCATATATGAGCTGCAAAGTTGTGTGGTTGGATAAAATACCAATTGACAGATTTGGTTTCTAATGTACGTTCACCATCAAGCAATGTACATTATGCATGTCATTGTGGATTAAATACACACTAGCCTGTACAATGTCTCTTGGCTGAACTTGCACTGCATAGCAAATTGCATTACACATTCAGTGCAACCTGTGTCTCTTTAATAGGTTGTGACATTGGTACATTTACCAATTACATTATTATTTAGCACTTGATGTGTCCGTATTCATAGCAGCAGATGTGTGCATAAGTGTATGCCTATGAACTCCTCTTGTATTTCGATCATGGAATATAGAGATGAGTGTTACTGCATGGAAATGTAGTGCTTGATTCAGTGCCGTTGCAGCTGTGAGACGTTGTTTTGTGGAATATGCAAATGATGCAACCAGCGGGATTTGTATTGAGACGCCCTCTGTAGGTGGAAGATCCTTCATTTATGTGTGAAGATGCAACCATCAGACACACATCGATAGATAATCGACCTTCTCAGTATCACTATGGTTGGAGCACGATCATTGAAAGTAAGATGTCAGAGCCATTTTTACTGAGTAAGGCGATCCACCTTCAGAGCAGCCACAACGTACATGATAGTCACCTTCCACAAATGATACCTGCCTGTCAGTCACTTTAAGAATAATCCTTATTGCGACCACGGTCATAAAATTATTGTGACACTTGAGCAGAAGAAAAAACAATCACTCCACTGTCTACAACAACATTATATCCACATTATATCCATCGCTGTATCAGGCCCTTAGTGCTTAGTAATCAAGTTTTGCAGCGGAACAGGCTTTTATTCAGACGTACAAGGCTCCAGCAATACAATAGAATAATAGAATGTCATTATGCCATACTTGCCTACTTTTGAAAACTAGTTTCAGGGAGATTATAGTTGGTAGTAGAATTTTGCATGACACGTCTCCATTGAGGGGACGTGTCATGCTCCACCCAAAGGGCGGGTCTAGTTCCATATATGGAGAGAGTGTGAAAAGAGATTGTGTACATGGCACCAAGAAGTGTGGGTGTGTACTGCTACATCTGAATCTTGTAAAATTACTTATATCCAACTGTACATGAGCCCCAAAGCTGTTAGTAAGAGCTACTATACTTGCTAAAGTGCTGGGAAATGGTACTGATGATTCAATGCAAATATATCTATTTCTCATTCCTATTTTCCCCAAAAATGTAACAGTGTAATGTGGGCTAGGTGAAATGAGGGAGATTGATGGACTAATAAGGGAGCGAGGGAGATTGCTGTTATTTCAAGGAGTCTCCTGCAGAATGCAGGAGGGTAGGCAAGTATGCATTATGCACTATATTTATAAATGAACATTTGAGCAAGTGATAGAGCTGGGACAGTGATGTGCAGTGTATTCTGAAGTGTGGTGGCCATTGGGTAGAATTGGGCACCCCTCTTCAAGGTGAAAAGTTGGAATTCTGCAGCTAAATACAGAATCATAAAAATATATTATATTGTAGAAGTATTTGTGTAAACACAAGAAAAGTGTCTAATGATAAATGGTTATGTCCCTCTCTATAAAAACATTCTAATATTTTTTAGCATCTGGGAGTCACGCAGCCTCATAACAGAGGCCCTTATTCTGGTTGGTGCGGCCGGAGCCGCATATGCGGCTCCGACCGTGCAGGCGAATCCCCGCCTTCCATACGGATCGCCACGGCCGTCCGTACGCGGATATGTGGCGATCCGCATGAAATTGGACGGGGATACGCCTCCTCCATGGTGGGAGCAGCCCCTGCATTCGATGGTCGCCGAACATCGAATGCAGGGCCGCACGCTCCACCAGGTCCCGCAACACAAGACCACACGGACACTTGTCCGTGTGAAATCTTGTATGGGGGCGGGCAGCTGACATCCGGCGATGTCAGATGCCCGCCCCGTACCCACGCGTCACGGCCTCATTACCATGCATACGCCCCGCGTTTGCATGGGAACGCCCATGAAACGCGGGGCGTATGCATAGGGTAATGAGGATAAGTAGCCCCTCACGCCCCTCTACGCCCCCTGTGCGGCGTATAGAGAATCCTTGCGGCGAAATCGCCTGCACATGCGCAGAGTGACCTCTGCACATGCGCAGAAGATAAACATCGGCGGCCCGTACGCAAGCGGGAATATCCGCATCGATCAGAATAAGGGCCAGAATGTTGGCAGGTATGGCTTTTACCTACTTAGAGAAACATTGAGGCTGATAATTTGGGAGTGTGCATGAGTTTGGCTCTTAGGATCCACAATGTCTAGGTCGATCGCAAAAGGTCAACATGCAAAGGGCCAACTTGGAAAAAGGGTCAACCCAAGAAATGGGTTGATACAAAAATGGTTGAAACGTGTTTTTCATTTTTTTACTTCTGGGACGACACTTTTTGTCTTCTTACCACATGGACACTAATTGGTTTACCACTTTGCTTGCCATGCTACTGTACCTGAGAATGCTCCTCTAACTTGCTACATAGTGATGTGATTAAACTTATTTTTTAATTCCGATCCTTAGTAGGGTAAAATACACCCTGTTCTGGCCCCTCCACAAACTTGTGATGTTTTCAGCAGTGCTGTATTTTACCTACAGACTGCAGGATTGCAGCCCCCACAGTTTCATTTGTCACCTGCAGTGGCAGTAACTTGATGGATAGGCAGTCCCAGGGTAAGTGTTTTCTAGTACTGGGACTGCCAGTCCAGACTGTGACAGCAGCCCTTAATGGCTTCTATTGGCTGCCATTGCAGTCCCTAAAAGCCTACAGGCTTGTTGATTTGTGATCCTGCATGGCCATGCAATTATAGCCCCCTACTGCTGGCAAAGGCAGGAGCAACATCAGGTTTTGAATTAACAATAAATGGGAAATGCCATCTGGACCATGGAGCAGCTGAATTTATATTTGCTGCGGACAAACATGCTATCGTCGACCTCGACGATCTTCCCGGGCACGCCAATCTGGCGCTGCGGCTGAAGGCCTCTCTCATTCATCTGTTATATAAGACGGCAGTCTTTTTGGACATATCCAGCTCATCCTGGCAAAACTGGATTGATGTCAGCTCCTGGGCCCAGGCATAAATGAATCTGACCATAGTGACGAAAGACAAGCGGCACCCCGAGAACCAGTGTGCCGCTCGCACGCTCACCTTCAATCTGCAGACTTTAACGTGGCAGCGCCACATGTTCTTTCGGACAGAAAGCCTCATAGCATTTCCGTTATCACACATCTGCGACACGGGAAGGAGGTTGCGCCCTTGAAAGAACGCTATCGCCTCCTCCTCCGACTGAGGCAACGTAAACAAATTCATTGCGGATGCAGCCATCACAATAAACACAGGAAATTTGTGATAAATCACTAAAAATCACTGGGAGCTCTGAGGTACACTTCTTGTCAAGACAGAATATCACCTCAGAGTGATTTTTGAGAGGATCCGACAGGGGGCGGGAATGTCAGGGAGCGGGAAGGGTAAAATCGCATCACATCGCATGGCATGTAAAAAGTGCATGCGATGCGATTTCACTACATTAGCGTACGTACAAAATGTGGGCGCAGTGCTAGGAAACAAGTACCAAGACTTCTTTATTGGATGGTAAAGTATATAAGGGATCACACAAGTCAGGTATGTGGTCATTGGGTAGACAATGTCTAGGTTGACAGTCACTAGGTTGACAACTAATGGTCGACAGTGACTAGGTCAACACTATGAAATGGTTGACATACCCAATGTCAACATTGATAAAATGTCGACACAGGCTTATGGTCAACATTTACATTGTCGACATAAAAATGGCTGACATGAGTCTAGTTTTTTTTTTTTCAATGAACTGCAACGAGCCATGCGAGGGGACGCAGTGGACTTGAAAAAATCTCATTGACCTTATTCAGGCTGACATTGACTCATGTCAACCTTTTGTTAAGGTCAGTGATGGGTATGTCAATCATTTCAAGGTGTTGACCTAGTCACTGTGGACCATTAGTGGTTGACCTTGTGACTGACATTGTCTATCATTTATACCATAAACCACAAGAATGCCAATAATTAAAAAGAAAGTTATACTAAGCTGTGTGTCACCATGGCCTGCTGCAGGTTTGTGTGTGTGTGTGTGTGTGTGTGTGTGTAGTTATACGGTTTTGTACATCTTTGTTTCCATTGCTTTGGTCTAGCCCAAAGGAGCATTACAGGGGATAGCTGCTAGGCCTCAACTTGGATAAAGAAGCAACATCCAATCTAAGGAAAGTAAATTAATCAAATACTGTGTGACCCCACGTGCAAACTCCAGGCAGTGATCGTAGTAACACACAACTAAGATTTGCCAGGACTCGGGAACGTGGCCTTCACATTTCTCTAGACCACACGGACCAGCCTGACAACAAGAGATCACATCTATGATTTTTGGTATGACAACCATTTTCATTAATAAAAAAAAAAAAGAAATATATATATATATATATATATATATAATAAATATAAAGTAGCATCAGCTCATTATATAAAATTGTGGATTACTTATGGTCCCTACAAATTTACAGTACTCTCTTCTTTTAAAAATGCCTCATGAAACATGTGTTTTCATGTAAAAGAGAATTAAATACACACATATCAAACCTTGTAGCTGCTGAAATACAACTATAATGGTGAACGTTAAACATACGGCAGGTCAGATTTTGCTTCCATTCCATTTGCACCTACAGCAGTTGTTCATCTGCTAAGAATCAATTGCATGTAGCTTTGCAAGGTCAAGGGCTACTGTATATTTTATTTATTGTCCTAGAGGTACAAAGTCATCATCAGCATCATACAGTATGCAACCGAATCGACCTCAAGACTTCTCTCTACCACAGGATTTCAATATCTAATTGAGCTTCCTCCTTAGACAGATCACATGGTTAATCACAGTGTTGTGTTGCAAGGTTATCCTCTCTGAACAGATCAATGTAATAACATCTGGGTTAAACAGCATTTTTGTATTGCTGAGTCTGTGCAGTTATTAATACTGTGAGAACAAAACTACATGCATTGGGTTATATTATCACTTTTGCTAAAAAGAGGCAGGTATCATTGCAGATCATCCCTGAAGACTATATTAGATAAAAATGTGTAATAAAATATACCTCAATAATGTTACTAAAGAACCTGACCCGCTGGACTTATTGTACGTAACCTTCATCATTGACCTCTTTAGGTCCTGCAAAATCAGAGCAGTTGGAATGTTGTGTTCCATTAGTTCTTGTCAGCCTGTTAGAATATATTATCCTGTCCCTGATATTGTGCTATATGCACAGGGCAGCTAGAAGAGTGCCAGTTAGGGGCTCAGTGAGAGGTAAAGTCTAAAGGTGCTCATAGATTAGGGCGACCTCTTCTGGGGACGAAGTCGCTCACTATCCCCCTTGAACATACAATACATGTATGTCTGCAGTCCTTTTGCATACAATGTATCGTATGTGATCCACAGCCAAGCCTACCAGGATCTTCAGGCTCTGATGTAATGCTCAGTGTCTCATTGGATCTGATGTCAAACCCATGCGATTTGGTCATTTTTCATCCTATTTATTACCGAAATCAGATGAAAAATAACCAAATTGCAGGAGAATCCTCCCACTGTATGGGCACCTTAAGTCCCATCACCTCAGATATACTATATCCAGGTGAACAAATTGTAATGTAATGTTATATAAGGCTGGGGAGGGGTACATTAACCCCTGTGGTGCATAATGCTACATACATACATACATACATACATACATACATACATACATACTGTACATACATACATACATACATGCATACATACATACTGTACATACTGTATATACATAATGCTGGTTTCCAATTCAAAGCCCTTGCATATAGCACACTGTTTTTCCTTAGCTATATTTATCTATAGAGAGAGTTAGATATACACACATATACAGTTAGATATACACACATATACAGTTAGATATACACACATATACAGTTAGATATACACACATATACAAAAAATCGCAGGTCCTATGTAATAACGACCTGTATTTCAGTTTCCAGTTTTTTATTTTTAATGCTTTAAACATGCCAGTTATTATCCTTATATGTGCACAATGTGCTGGGATGTACAGGTGCCGTAATAGCACACGTCAAAGCACAACTATCATGTCACATATTGCACAAGCTCAAAATACAACATTTTTTTTTTTTTTTAAATCCTGATGAAAGCTCCTGATTGTATACAGGGACAGTAATTAATTACATTCCAAGCCCCACTGAGTAAATGTGCATTGGCTTTGCATTAGTACATGGACATGAGATGCATACTATGCAGTTCTGTAATCAGTATACAGTAGCTTTAGCAGTATATAGATCCTGCTGACACTGATTTCTGTAGGATGTGTGGTATTTGTCTGCCTGAATATTGTTCTTGCTCATCTTTATTCTGAGTTTCTTTCTCCCTTTCCCCTGTAAGGACAGAATAGTAGACACTAAGCATGTCTTCACTTTTTTTTTACCATATGTCTAATTCAATACTGCTCTCCCTTCTTTAGGGAGCTATACTGGTGCCAATCATTCCCTTCCCCAGCCAATGAGAATATTGACTGTCAGATGGGTCCCACCCTCAGGAGGTGCAGCTGCCTGGAGAGGAGTGGGGAGAGTCAGCAGCAGCAGCAGCAGCAGCAGGAGGAGGAGTAGTGGGAGTGTTGGAGCAAAAACCAAATAGAGTTGAATGATTGAACTTTCTTTTTTAGTTTGTGCAGCAGCCAATGCCTGTACCCCCTTCCCACTGAGTGTTCTCAGCGCAGGGAAGCTGTAGCCCATCTACTCCCTGATTGATCTCTGTATTCAAGATGCTGCTGAAGGATCCCGGCTGCTGTGTGCCCCTTTCCTTGTGGATTATTACCTTGCTGTGGGGCAGCCTGTCTGCCACCAGCTCAGCTGCTTCTGCTGCTGCTGCTTCCCGTAAGCAGGATGAGTCGTTCTCTACGCTGAGTGTGTACAGAGCGAGATGCACGTCCAGGTGCCTGAGCCTGCACATCACTCGCATCTCTGCCTTCTTCAGGCACTTCCAGGTACAACTACTGTCTATGATGCTACATTGTATCCATCTCATTCATTTATTACAGTCACTTATATATTCTGTTGCTCACTATCAGTTCTGTGCAAAGATATTAGAGTGCTCCCGTAGATCTGTGATTGTTATTGTTAGGGGTAAATGTAAGATGATTGTTAGGGGTAAATTTACTAAATTTTCTGCAAGTGAAAAATTGAGATGTTTCCCATAGTAACCAATCGACTATAATTGTATTGCATCCAGATAAGATGATAGTACCTGGCTGCCATGGAAAACATTTCCATTTTTCACTTTTAGAAACTTTAGAAAACATACCCTTTAGTATTGGTGTGGGTGCCCCTTGATTTCCAGCACTATATAGTTATATTACATTAGTAGAGAGCAGTCATTGACATCTGGTGGCTACTGCAAGCTCCCAAGTTCCAATCCACCTTAAAGTCAGCTTGATTATAGTGTGATAATATGTTTCATAATTGTATTCCGGGCGTTTACATCCTAAAGAAAAAAGTGATGCACACCCTATTGAGCTGTACAAAAATTGATTGCAGATATGCTTAGAACATAATGGGCAAATGTCATTGTGGGTACATCAAATAAGTTAGCATAATTCCATTGGTATCTTGATCATCAGCAGAATTATATATATTGTGTATGTATATATATACACATATATGGTTCATATTTGTATCCTGTATTACATGTTTCTAGTAATAAGTAAAAGTAGACCATCATAACCAGTGCAGAGGGTGTATGTATGTACTCCTGTACCAAGAGGCTGTATTTAATGAAACGTGCATTATCCCCTGCTGAACCTGCATCTTGTGATCTGAGGAGTTTACAGTTATGGGTCACTTACATGTGAGATCTTCAGCGAGGTTCCTGGGATGGGATTAGCATTCATTTCGAAATAAAATTTATTGAATACAAGAGATGATTTTAATCTGTCCCACATGTAATTTTGATTATTCTTTCTTGCAGTATAATAATGTCACTAGCTGTAAATGAGGTTATTTATCAAATAAATGACTGCAGTAATTTTGTTCAATTTTGAATTAAATAAAATTTTCAGCAAAATTAAATCTTTTTTTTTTCTTGATGGTGCGTCACAATTGGAAGGGAAATGCGTCAGACATACATTAAATTAGTGTACACGCGGTGCAATTTACTTTCTCTTCAATCCCAATTCGATTCCTATTGAATCGGAATCGAATCGCACTATCACCGCGGATACATTCCATTTAGACCATGGGTCTTCAAACTGTGACCCTCCAGATGTTGTGAAACTACAAATCCCAGCATGCCTTGCCACAGTTTTAACACTCCCTTATAGCAAAACTGTGGCAAGGCATGCTGGGATTTGTAGTTTCACAACATCTGGTACAGATCTGCCTGCAAGGTCTTTTTTTGTATTCGATTTCGATGCCGCAGGTTCGCACATTGGGATCAAATCGGGATAGAATGAGCTGGATTTCCTTTCGAATTCGATTTGATTTTGATTCGATCTGGAAAAATAGACAAAATGGAACTGAGTGTAAACTACATTAGTTGAATACATCAAAGTGTGTATTTGTGTTAAATATTTGTTTATTTTGTCTGCTGAAGAGTCTCAGCCAGTGATTGTTGTGTGGAAGTGACTAGCACCTGTTGGGTATTATAGTGACAAACGCCACCTCAGAGAGTGGTCCGTCACAGCATGCTGAAGTAATAAAGCCTGAGAGGGGATGAATTCATGGATGATAAGTTTGCCTCATGCTTTTCTGTAGCCCCAGGCCCCTCATTGGTAAGCCAGCCTTGGCTTACACGTAAAGGCTGCATTTTATTTAAGACTAGAAAAGAATATCTGTGCTCACCTATTAACCTATGAAATCCACATAATTATTAGTTGACCTTTTGGGGGCAATCACTGAGAAGCTAAAACTAGCCGAGTACATGTGTAATACATTTATTTCAACAATATTGGAAAATAACTTGGCTTGCTGTGGGGTAGAATATCCTGAATCACACACACCATAAACATTGTCTTTTAATGAGTGAAACAGTGAACTCAGATTATCTGCCTGCCAAGATGACATGCAGAAAATATGACATGCTCCTAGGTATGTCTCTGAAATACTAGACAAGATGTAGGGCATTCCACTTAGTCTGAGTACTTACAATTATCCCTGTGTATTTTCTTTTCGATTTAACCCATCGTTACATTTACCTAATTTTTTCATGTTTAGGAATTTTTGTTTTTAAAGAACAGTAGGCGGCTTATTCTTGTCAGCACAAAATGTGTGAATCATTTGTGTTTAGCATCAGAGTGAGGACAGGAGGAAGGGGGGGGGGAGGGGGATAGCTGTATATACATTCATCTGAGATATGGATTTAAATCTATTTTACTGACGGATTTGCTCAATCAATCATGATATTTTTAATACTCTAAAGAAGATAAACTGGAATCCCCCCCAACACAGAAAAAATGCTGATTTTGTAGTCTGTGCAGCCAAAATCCAGACACTAGCAAACAGCGCTGTTTGACAAAACAATGTTTTGTGGTTTGTGGTTCAGGATCTAGAAGCAAGGCAACCACGGAATAATTCACTCAGATGCAATAAAGTTAATTAGCACAATTCTAAAGGGTTTGGTTAAAATAACAAAAGACGGCCTTGTATGTAAAACTCACAGAGAAGAAATGTCATTTGAAGTATGAAAAAAGTATTATATGCAATAATATTTAGAATTTTACAAATTTCTGTATCTACAAACGGATAGGGGCTTATTGGTCTATGAACAGAAGAAGTAGCTCTGCTAAATACATATATCCAAATCAAAAAATGGAAAACATTACAACAAAAACATATACTGTAAACAGAATGCGCCATAGGAATTTTAATATAAATGAGATCTCATAAAAGTAATTCAATGACAAACAAGGAAAAAAGGGGCAATTCTGATTCATTCGGACGGGGCCGAATTTGTCTCGTTCCGTTGTTACGGGGTCTGCGCATGTGCATGGTCTTTTATGTGCATGTGCAGCTCCGCTTTTCGAAGGGCTTCAGCAACTTGCATAGTCGCCGAGTCGTTCGTAGGGATTGGGGTGGGCCGGGGGTGGATGGCGGTGGGGACGGGGGTCACCAATGCGAACTCCCAGCATTTCATGAGCATTCCCATGTGTACGCAGGCGGGACAATGTGTGCCGGGGGTGGGTGGCTGACGTCACAGGACATCAGCTGCCCGCCCTGTCTTCGTCCCGGTGCTTGCAAATAAGTCAGTTTCCATTGACTTTCATTTACAAAGCAATGGGGAAATGGTACTTGTGTATTATCACGGCGCCCCCGATATTAAGTCGCATGATTTTTCATTGCATCGCATGCCATTGCATGCCATACACCCGATGCACTGCAATGTGATGTAAGCCCCCTATATGATGTTAAATTGTATAAGCACCCAAATGGGTGCTTACAATGTTAAATGCACCCCCACGCCACCCCCCAGTATGAACATGAGCGCAGCGAGCCCGCGAGGGGCAGGGGTACGCTTCCTCCAACCTTTTCATACCCGCACTATCCACGTTGGCGTGCAATTGATTTTATATAGTATGGCGTGCGCAGCGAGGGGACGCGTATACCTGTGAAGTAATGCACGTCCCCTCACGGGGCTCGCCACGCTTCGGGCTTGGTGGCTCGCCACACTATATAAAGTCAACTCCACGCCGACGTGGACAGTGGGGGTATGAAAAGGTCGGAGGATGCGTACCGCCGCCCCTCGCGGGCTCGCTGTGCTCGCCACGCTTCGGGTTCACGTTCATACTGGGGGTGGCGTGGGGGTGCATTTAACATTGTAAGCACCCATTAGCTTGCTTATACAATTTATAATCGCATCGCATTGTATGGCATTGTATGCCATATATAATGCCATACAATTTTAACATTGTATGACATTGGGGAACATCGTGGGACATCGCATCGCATACCATCGCATGCCTTATGGTCTGCGATGCGATGGGTGCCGTGATAATACACAAGTATCGGGGAAATCATTCGATGGTCGCTTACCATCGAATGATTTCTCCTGCAGCGGAGACATGTGAGGGAATGTGTCTTTGTTACACATCCCCTCACATCATAAAGTGGGTATTCAGCAGCGCAGGTATTCGGCTGGGTGGTGTCACGGGCGCTCGGTAAGTTGCGAGCATCGCAGTTTAGCGAGCCAACCAGAATGACCCCCAAAGTGTATTAATCCTATTTAATGTGATTTCTTCATAGTGACATATAATTCTACTGTATTAGTGACTGGTTCACTTTTCATTGTGAGCTTTGCAATGCAGTATACTGTATGTAGAAAAACACACCTGTATCTGTATATATTCTAAATACAGGTTGAGTATCCCGTATCCGAGTATCCGTTTTCCGAATTATTCCGAAATACGGACATTCCAGAAAGTGAAAAAAAAAAAATTTTTTGCTAAAAACTCACTGGGGACATTTGTAACAGCATCACTGGGGACATGATATGTAACTGGCACTATATATGTGCAAGACAATGATTGCTTGGCATTCAAATTCAGTGCTGAGATAGTACACACATTTTGGGGGAAATTTACCAATATGAAAAACCTAGTTTTTCGTATTGGTATTTCCCCTACGGCTGCATACGACTGTTTTAGTCGTATGCAAAGTCGTGTTCCGGAGGGGAAATTACAAAGCAGTCAGATACGACTGCTTTGTAACCCTCCGATGGTGTAATGATTCGTATTAATGACACATATATACGGCCGCTAATACGAATTCGTACAGGCAGTCTGCACGGATCAGTCAGATCCGTGCAGGCTTTAGTGTAAAAAAATAGAAAAATAAATAAATAAATAAAACGGCGTGGGGTCCCCCCCACAGCCGTAACCAGCACCAGGCTGAAGGAGCCGGGGCCGGTAATTAAAAATCAGGGAACCCAACAAATAGGGGTTCCCCGATTTTTAACAACCAGCTCCAGGTCCGGGGCTGGTTCCCAAAATACGGGGGACAAAATGACTAGGGGTCCCCCGTATTTCAAGAACCAGTCCCAGGCAAAACCAGCCAGCAGGGTAATGCCAGAGCCGGGGGGAGACTTTTTACACAAGTCCCCCCGGCCAAAGCATTCATCCCTGTGACCGGTCAGCCTGGCCAGGGGCCCTGGGGGAGTGGGGTCCCCCCCCCTCCAGGACTTACCTGACGAGGCTGGTCAGGTAAGTCCTGGAGGGGGGGGACCCCTTCATTGGGGGGGTCCCCACTCCCCCAGGGCCCCTGGCCAGGCTGACTGGTCAGGGGGTTAATGTTATGGCCGCGGGACCTTATATCATAAGTGTCCCCCGGCTGTGACATTACCCTGCTGGCTGGTTGTGCCTGGGGCTGGTTCTTAAAATACGGGGGACCCCTAGTCATTTTGTCCCCCGTATTTTGGGAACCAGCCCCGGACCTGGGGCTGGTTGTTAAAAATCGGGGAACCCCTATTTGTCGGGTTCCCTGATTTTTAATTACCGGCCCGGCTCCTTCAGCCTGGTGCTGGTTACGGCTGTGGGGGGGACCCCACGCCGTTTTATTTATTTATTTATTTAATTTTTCTATTTTTTTACACTAAAGCCTGCACGGATCTGACTGATCCATGCAGGCTTAAAGCAAATACGACAGGGAAAGCAAGGTGTATTTTCCTGGTGTATTTGCGTGGGTGTTTCACACCACTTAGCAGCCGTATTATCAGTACGGCTGCTTAGTACATCAGGAACCACCATTCTTTTGAATGGTGATTTCTGTCGTATTCTATCGATGGTGTAGACATTCGTATTTGTAAATACAAATACGAATGTTCCATCTTTAGGAATACGAATTGTAAATCCCGAAAATACAAATTCGTAAAAAAAAGGTGTATTTCTCCCTACGAATACACCTTTTTTCTACGAATCCATTTTGGTAAATGTCCCCCTTTGTTTCACGTTTTGAAACCTTGTTTTTTGAACAATTAAAATATATTTGTGTGTATTTTATGTGGTAATAAAATATATTTGTGTGTATATTATGTGTTTATACAGCATACATGCAAGATACTTCAAAATACATCATTGAAATATTAAAATATTCCGAAATACGGAATAATCCGTTATCCAAAATTCTCCTGGTCCCGAGCATTTTGGATACGGGATACTCAACCTGTATAATCATTATGATGAAATGAATCATATTTCAGAAGCAAAGCTATACACATTATACATTGCTGACACTAGATAGCTAGATACAGAGCATGAGCTGGAAGCAGTTTCCATGAAAGGGTTCCATCTAAGTGAAGTGCAATAACATCTTATTTTACAATACAGCATGCTGACAATACAGCTGTGTTAGGGGTTTCAGTGCACAAATGTAGTCTGTGGTCTTTGTTGTGACTTCACTTTCAAGTGACAGTGAAATTTCCCCTCAAGCCATTTGCTTGAGACCATTTGTGCAGTACCGACCTGTTCAACTGCAGCACATTTCCATTGAAGAAACTTAACTTAAATGACCTTTATGTCATAATTCTAATACTGAGCTACAGTACTGTACATCTCAGTCGGACAATTTCTATATATCTTAAGTAGTGCCCTAAAGGTGCCCATACACCGAGCCGATTTGGGGCGATTTTGGCCGTTTGCGATGAATCAGTCCCCTCAGGTCCGATGTGCAGTCCGGTGAGTCTCAGCCAATCAACGGCTGGCCAGTCATTCCAATATACACAGTAGCCACATCCCGCCACCTGGCAAAATGCCGCCACAAGCTCCAGCAGCCTCCCAGCTACCACCACCTCCGCTCGGATGGACCCCGCTGCCCACCCCCGCCACCACCACCAGTTGGCCAGACCCCGCTGCCCTTCCCCCCCCCACCACCACAGCAGCTCCTCGGGAGAACTACGTGCAATAAATCGCATGGCACATCAGATCGCATGTGAGCCTCCCGCTCTGGGCAAACTAGTGCGACTTGTCCTTAGGACAAATCAGGGCCTGTGTATGGGGGCCTTTAGTAGGGCGGCTCCATAGTTTACAGAGAACAACATACAACACCCCCAAATACAGGTGTTGAGAATTTGAGTTAAAATAACTAATATATATAAGACCATTTTGAGTCAAAACGTATATTTAAAAAAAAAATGTATTGAGGTACCAAACATTTGTCAACTTCGGCAAAAGTAACTCAAAACTGACCTTACTACTAACCCTTTGAGTGCCAACATCTCTGTGAAAGATGTTTAAAATATCCGCTAACAATGGCAGTGTCGCTCACATTTGTTATATAAATTCTAATAAAAATGTTGTGTAAAAAATACATATCTCTCCTATATAAACATTACAGGTCATTATGATGAATAAAAATGTTTGCTTGGCAATTTTCACACCAATTTTGGCAAATTAACTTAAAGGGTTAATAAAATAGTTTATAAAAACTGCTTTTATCATAAATCTGTCCACTCTTTCTTATAAAAATGCAAATTTCCTGACAATTCCACTTTGGGGTTGAGGCTACCAAAGCTACATTGTGTGCCTACATGATCCATCCTGAGGCATCAACGACTTTGTATTGGTATTCATGGATGTAATAAGTTTGGTATATATGTTCCACATTTACAATGTTAATATTCATTATGTTGACATGAGAATGTTGAGATGTTCATTAGTGAGTGCTTACAAATCACTTGCAATGCATCATACTGTATAACACACTAGTTAAAAGCCCATCAAAAATATAGATTAGTCCATATCTGCTCCTACTTCCAATCTGTCTTCACAGCTCACTCTCTCCATATCCAGCAAGTTTGAAACAGATCATTTTGCTTTCACTTTCTGTTAAGGAGTAATTTGGTCTGTAGAGTGGCCTCTAGTGGTCATTGGCGGTACTTCCCCTCAGAAGTGAGACGTATTTAGCCTTTTATATATATATATAGAGAGAGAGAGAGAGAGAGAGAGAGAGAGAGAGAGAGAGAGAGAGAGAGTATAGGTGTGTTGGTTCATCATGGTGCCAAAAGGGAGCTGGACAAGGGAGTATTAACATGAAGCATTTAACATCATGTCATTGGCATAGTCCAGTGATGCCCAAACTTTCTCGTATTATAACAACCTAGAATATACGCATTTGTTTGACGGAATCCCTGGGATAAAAGTTTTTTAATTGATAAATGTGAAAAAATATTACATTAAGAAAACTGTACCTCCCTGTCATCCTTAGGGTCAGTTATATGCTGGTGTACAGTTGTATCCACATGTTTTATGAGTGGCAGCCACTAGTACTGGTTTTGCCTATCTTTTTGACCATAAATAATTTCTTTGTGGCTAGTGCCCTTGAGGCAGAGTGCTAAAGCTGCCTAATGGCAGATCTGGCCATGGCTGCAGGGACACATGTCTTGACTACAGGGACTTCAATTCTGTCCTACCTAAATTGTGACAGTGTCAAGGCATACCTTCCAACAGTCCAACATTGAAATACTATTCTGTCATCCTGATGAATTGTCTTCATTCAGATAACTTTGGTAGGTATGTCCAAATGAAGTGTAGTTTTGAAATTAAGTGTATTTGTGAGGCTTCCAATGGGACACAAACTCAAAAAGGGAGTGTTCATGTCTTATGTCAACCATCTAGATTTATCATTTTCAGTGGTGGACATACTGGGCCCAGGTCCTTATTAACCAATAGCCTGATTCGACTGCATCCTGGGGCGCTGGGTCCTGGTGGTGGTGGAGGGGCACAGCGCAGCGCCTGCACAATAGATTGGGCTGGGATGGAAGCACTTCCTGGTGCTGCTGGAGTTGGGACAAAGTAAGATCTTGTAAGACCTAACCTGGGATCTGTGAGATCAGCGATGCCTGCTGGGAATGCCGGTGTCACTGAGGCAGGAAGAGGAGATCCTGTGAGAGCTGCAGCTGGCTCTGCCGCTGAGGCAGACGACAGTGCCGCCATTTGCCAGCAATGGAGCTGAAGCCTGAGCCTGTTACAACTTTTTAGCTCAATACCAGCCAAAAAATTGGTGGTGGGGATGGGGCTGTGGACAGTTCTGTATTAGCCTAGGGTGGCTGGAACCCTTAATCAGGCCCTTACTAAGCCCTGGAAAGTGATAAAGTAGAGAGAGATAAGGTACCAGCCAAAACACTCCTGTTATGTTACAGGCTGGGTTTGGAACATGACACGTGGTGCTTGGTTGCTACTTTATCTTTCCCCAGTGTATCACTCACCAAGGCTTAGTACATCTACAATAACTTTAATAAATGACATACATCTACATACTGGTAATAAATCATCTATCCTGTCAGTAAGTTAATTTGCTGACTGGGGCATATTATACATTTGAGATAATCTGTATACAAAACCAATCTTCCACACTTCATATAGTAAATTATGACCTTGCCTCAACTAACAAATTCTAAATTGGGTGAAGACGAAATCAATAGTACACATTTTCTCAATGATATATTCTGTAAGTAATTCTTCATTCTCTGTATAAATGTCAGTGTGCTGCTATATATATACAAAGTGTCAGCACAGCACAAAATTAAAACTCATTATTATGAAGTACAGCCAAGGGGAGTTAATTCATTATCCAGATGTTTTATTGTATTGGAACTGATTTTGGAAACATATGTAATAACACAGTTCTTGTCCATAAAGTAATGAAATAATTACTCTGTGTACAGTACATATTAATTTTACCATATATTTTACCTCATATATTTGTTCGCATACATGAATGTGGAGAATATTTTTTCTCTTTCTATAGTTATTTCAGAGGACAGTGATTATACATTTGCGTACTGGTAGCCATCTTGGATTTGTAAAACTTCACAGTCTTGTTAAAGACTGAAACTCATAATGAATAATGATATGGATAAACTGATTAGTCAGTATTTGGCTTCATGTTTTCTTTTCATAACTCTTGTCATAATTATTGTGCTATATTTCAATTGAATGTAACTAGAACAAATAAATGACACAATTTCAATGATAATTAAGTCTGCTGCCACTTTGGGTGTGTTATACTGGAAGCACTGTCTTTTTGTTTTCTTAATTATTTGTTTATGATTCTTTGGTTTGAAACTATGTATTTTCACAGCCAACAGAAAGAAGATTATGATTAAAATGCATTAGGTGGTTAGGGCACGGAATGTGTGTTTGTGCCAGCATGGTGTAAACATCTAGTTCATTACAGTTTACAAAGTCCCCTATGGTTTAAGTACATATTATTGGCAGGAACATTTCTTCCTTTCATGTAGAAATACATGAAGTATCTTAAATAATGCAGAACACAATCAGCCTGTCTCTGAACTAATTCTCAATTGGAAATTTTAACATCAAAGTAACATCCAAGTACAGTACAGTAACTGTAGATTGCGGATTTTGCTAGACTATGGTATACTTGCAATGTGTAGTCGACAACAATAACTACAATATGATAATATCCGTAACTTGAAATCAAATTGAAAAAAAAAAGACTTTATACTGTTGCATTATAGCAGGGATTCCCAAACATGGCCTCAAAGAACAGTAAAGCGGGCTCCACACTATGGGGGTTATTCTAATTCACTCGGAAAGGCACAATCACTCTCTAATGGACAAAATCATATGCACTGCAGGTGGGGCTGATGTAACATGTGTAGAGAGTTAGATATGGGTGGGGGGTGTACTTCAAACTGATATCTACAGTATATTGCAGTGTAAAAATAAAGCAGCCGGTATTTACCCTGCACAGAAACAATAAAACACCCCAATCTAACTCTCTCTGCACATGTTACATCAGCCCCACCTGCAGTGCATATGGTTTTGTCCTTTATCGAGTGATTGTACCTTTCCGAGTGAATCAGAATAACCCCCTATATGATGTATAAATTATTCAATATGGTCAATGATTTCCCTGAACATCCAGTCAAATGATATAGGGCCTAATTCAGACTTGATCGCAGGGCAAATTTGTTCTTATAATGAACAAAACCATGTGTACTGCAGGTGGGGCAATCATAATATGTGCAAAGTTAGATTTGGGTGGGGATTGTTCAAACTTAAATCTAAATTTCAGTTTAAAAATAAACCAGTATTTACCCTGCACAGGCCCCTGGATTTCCAGGACAACAAGCTAACTTCTCCTTTCCTGCTGTGCCTCCTGGATCTTTGAACCTGTTAAAATGTTGACATGCATGAATATCAACTCTTTCAGTATTACCTTTCTCCCATTCCACCGTGGAAGTCATCTCACCACCTCAAACATCATATTTCCAAAAGAGAATTCATAATATTTCCATTGATCATTAGTAGTTACCAAGCTGAAATCTCCATCACTGTTAATGACTTGAACCCTAACCCACAAGCTCACTATCTAGGTGTCATACTTGCCTCTAAACTGTCCTTTGTTCCTCACATTCAACCTTAATCGGGGCAAATGCAGGATTTTCAGAAGGGGGTTTCCAGAGGGGCAGAGCAAAGCGCAGAGATGGACACTTAGGTGACCCAGTATATGCTTTGATGTCCCGCGGGTGGTAGGGGGTATTATATCAACTGCTCAGCATGTAGGGCCTGGATCAGTAATTTCCACTAATTATCCTTTACTGCAAAGATGGTGGTAGATGAGGTGGGAGAAGGGGGCATTGGGCTGAATGAAGGGGCCCTGATACATAACTTCCGGGGTGGTAGAAGATGTTTAATACGCAGAGGAAGGGTGTATAGTGGAGTGGGCTTATTATTCATAATTTTCTGGTGGGAGGACAACTTGTTTGACTGCAGATATCTCCAGTTCCTGGAAATAGATTTATTAGATTTTAATGTAATTAAAAACTAGAGAATCCCACCTACCAAATGGTATTAGGGACTAGAGGATCAGACTTCAGGAGGCAGAGCAATCTGCCAACGAGTATATAAAACTACATACCAGGTGTGTGGAGCTGGAGCAGTAACCTGCTGCTGGAAGGCTGATATCTCTGGTTCTGGGAACAGTAGAGACAAGCTTCTAGTGTACTTCAAAGGGGGAGAGTCCCAGCTTTTGGAATATACCCTCAGATAAACTATAAGTCAGACAGAACCTGAAATATCTGACTGGGAAGAGCAATTAAAAGGCTTGGATGGGAACCACTTCTTTGAAGTCAGATATCTCCGGTTCCCAAGGTCCGATTTTAAAAATTCTTCTACTCATGGAAAGAGGGGAACCTCAACTTTCTAGGGCCCTTAGACTCCTGTGGGGTTTCTGGGTACTCGGAAACCCCCCCCCTGCGTGCGCTACTGTTCCCCGCTGCAAAAACTCATTAACAGCAACATTGATTATTGAAATAGTCTCCAAATGGGTCTTCGTCTGCACCTTGAAGGCAGCTGCATGTTCAATGTTTAATTCTCCATTTTGTCAGTTCTTCCATTGGTGACCTTTGTTCGACCAAATTCAATACAGAATACTTTTTCTTACAATAGTCTATTAACCAAACAACACCAACATATATTTGTTTATCTCAAATGCCCTTCCATGCAGCTTCTAGTCATCATATTTTCAAGCATTCCCTGAAAACTTACCACTTGAGGCAAGCTCATCAAATTCCAGAACTTCTTACACAACCTTCATAACCTGATCTATCCAAATACACCCCCTCTATACAGTCCGATCAAGCCTCCGGGGGCATGCACAGTATGTATGAAGTTACTGCGCATGCTCTGGCCCCATGCAGGGGACCAGCGGCAGTAGAGCGCAGCGGCGGTGGCAGCGGAGGGGGGGACATTGCGCTAGCCCCCCCTCCTCCAAAACAGTAAGAGCCGCTACTGATTCCTACAGCCCACCAAGAACCTCTGCACTCTGCAATCTGGCTGGACCAATATGCAATATGTACCACTTATCCTTGTGCATCAATGCCTATTTCCTTTTAGATTGTAAGCTTGTGAGCAGGACCCTCTTACCTTTTTGTATATATCTTATTACCAACACGTGTTTTATTACTATTTTATTTCCAATTACAGTATAAAGCACTGGCACTATATAAGAGACTAGTAACCTAAAGTTGCAAAATGTGACTTAAACTGCTTGTAATGGGGCTGGCGTCATTATTCTATATTACTTTACTTTTTCACCAAAACTGCACTAGAACATCAGTCTGAGAAGTCCGTTTTATATTTTCATGCTTAAATTTTGGGGATTGTTTGTGCCATAACTCCTGCTTTGAACAGTTTCTTTCTCATTGTGGATGTCCAAATCCAGGTAAAGATGAAGTACATTTCCTTCCTATCCTTATTATCTCTTGTCAGGACTAAGACGGGGCAGGTGGCTGACTTCCTCCCATGTACCCAGGCATCAGCCCACCCTGATTCTTGTGAACGGCTCAGCTACTATGCAAGTCGCTGAAACCAATTGCAAAGGGGAGCTGCATATGCACATAATAGACCACGCGCAGTCCCCTAGACATCAGGATGGGACCAATCTCGCATTATTGTAAGTCAGGATCACCCCATTGTCTCTTTCACATGTTACATGTTTCCCCAAATGGTCAATTTTCTTATCACTGAAAACCTTCATTTACAAGCATTCATGTGCCAACTAGTATGTTTCACAGATTAATAGTTTACTGAAACATATTGTGCATTTTACAAAAAGTGGCAAAAAACCCTATCACCACCTGTAAAGTTAGTGCATCCCACCACATCTGAGCCACCACTGGGTGGTGTCTTAACTAGGGTTGTAACTAGGGTTGTAACTAGGGTTGTGTGCAATTGGTTCCGTCCTCCATGTAGCCTGGCCCCGGTGGGCGGTAATGGCATAGCCCCATGACTCATGCATATGGTTGCTGCAGACCCACCTGGAGTGCACACACCTTGCAGTCTGTAGACCCAACCAGATCTTCCTTAGGACATTCCAGGCAGTTGTGTTCTTACTGATGCCAATGGCCAGCACAGGATACAAACTTTCAATGCTACTGTAGTAGCGGCAGATACTTAGGGGGAAATTTATTAGGATGAGAGATTCAGAAAGTGAGAGATTTGGTAAGTTTTTTTAAAGTGGCAATCATTTACCAGTTTGATTTTGCAGTGTTAATGATTGCCGCTTTAAAAAAACTGGAGATTTCTTACCAAATCTTTCCCTTTCTGAATCTCTCATCCCATTAAATGTCATCCTTATTGTTTAATGTACAAGAGGCCAACCAGATCCCAGTCCATTATACATCAAGTAAAATTTTAATTGAACATATCACGTTCTTCTCTTGCAGATTGCTTAAATTCATGCTTATTAAAAAACAAGATACGTGCAAGATAGTTTCTGCTGGAAGTGAGTAATGTGATGATGACATGGTGTTTTACTACCGCTGTGAAAATGTAGATGAAAAACCAAGGAAGGAAACAGAAATATTTTCTCAAACAACCTGCATAATTCTGTGTCAGTGCAATAACACTTTAATCATAATTTACACCTGCCAATAAACTTCACCTACCCAAAATATTATGCTACCTTCAAAAATGAGGATTCTGCTTCCTCTGTAGATTACATACTTCTAATTTACAGCTACGGATAGTTCAGGTCCAGTTTAAATGGTGTGAAAGAGCGACCTCCCCGGGGATTAGCAGCCTGAGCTCTATGGAAAGGATAGGTGGACAGCTGGGCTGTCATCTCAGATTTCAGGTAGCATCTTCCTAGTTTAGTCCCAAGGTTTTAGTATTGTTTTACTGTGTTGTCATATGCTGGAAGGTCGGAATGTTCACTGAAATATTCTTAAATGTTATATGGCGTATTTACAGATTTTTCATGGTGTTATTTTAGGACACATAAAACTGATATTACTGTTCACTTGCAGTGATGGTGTTTGTAGTCTAAACTTTTGTTCGGGCCCCAAAGAATACTTAACGCCTTGTAAAAAAAAAAAAAAAGCCCATTTTAAACATCTGTTATAAAAAGAGGTGAAATAAAGTTGTCAAAGTCTGTTTTATGTTACTAGATAATTTATTTAATTATATACTAAATTATACTTTATTAAAATACATTGTTGCAATTTTTGTTCACAATATGTAGTAAACAGACTATAAAGCATATTAATGTAACTATTACTCAAAATATCGACACCAGTATTTCTAAATGGTCTGAATATAGACGTAACGTAGATGTTATGATGACATGCTGACATTTATGTGGATATAATGTTGAAATTCTGAACGTCAACAGTTATCATGTCGACATATTGTTTTTAGAATATTTTTGTTGCAATCCCATGCCTAAACAGAGACCTATGTCATGCCATGCCTTTTTATAGACAATCTCCTTTACCACCCCCGAAAGCCCTCTTCTTGTCACAGTCGTCACTGGATTCTTCATAGCAAAGCGTACACACTGCAGTCATGATGCATACACAGTCTGCCAATAATTGCTTGATTATGGCAACCGCATCTTTATCAGGCCCATTGCGTCTTTTGTCATTCACAATGTCAATATTATGGCAATGTCATGTTGTCTATTTCCACATTGTGAATACAAGAGTTTAGACTAGGGGAGGGCAACAAGCGGCCCTCCAGATGTTGATGAACTATACATCCCAGCATGCCTTGCCTTAGTTTTGCTATTTGGCCAATGTGAAACTGATGCAAGGCATGCTGGGATGTGTAGTTCATTAACATCCCTGGTTTAGACCATGCTAACAGTTTGGATATATCAACGCATTCCTCCTGAACAGCATTGCACCTACGTAAGGTATATACAGAATGACTCATATTGCAATGATTTGCAAAATTCCATTTCTAAAAAACAGCTCTCGCCTGTCCAAAACGCTCTATTATTGCTAGCACTGCCAGAGTTAATATGGCTTTTCATATGTCTGTTCATAACCAGTGTTTATTTTCAGGGTTTCCCTCTTCCATATGAATAATTTGGGCATATAGAGAACACATTTTTTGAATTATTGTTATAAAAGCAAGATTACACATACAGCAGCTTCTACTCCTAAAATGTATTAAGGAAACAGCTTCTGAACTCCAGTTCCATAGAAAATCATGATAGCAATGGTTACTTCTCCATGGCTGACCTACTATAAAAGTCAGAGCAACACACCACTCAATGACCAGTGTTTCACAAAGATGACTAGTGTACATGCTGCCATGACTCTCCAACCAGATTTAGGCAGAAGATTGATATCTGACTGTTGAATTGACATGATTGGCCAATATTCCAACTGTCGGAAATGTTCCAACAATCTGAATCACTCCCCATAGAAACATCTCCAAGGTGTAGCCCTGGAGTAATGACCAGGCACAAAGCATTGTCAGACACCATTTTTTTTTATAAACTTGAGTGTGGTACTCCATGCCAAGCAGCAAATAAGGTTAATAAGGTACTAGCGTGTGTAAAAAGGTGTATAAAATCATGGATCAACGCTGTTAATGTGCCACTCTTTAAGACACTAGTTAGGCCTCATCTTGAGTTCGGAGTACCATTCGGGGCCACACATTACAAAAAGCAATTACTGAAATGGAAAAGGTTCAACTAAGATAATAAAAGGGATAGAGATTATGTGTTACAAAGACAGATTAGCCAAACTAGGAATGTTTACACTTGAAAAAAGATGTTTAAGAGAAGACATGCTTGACATGTATAAAAATATTAAGGGGGCAATATAAGGAACAAATAAGCAACCTCTTTTCCTTAAGGTGAGTGACCAAGACAAGAGGGCATCCACCTAAATGGAGGTTTTGTATGGTTATAAGGAAGGGGTTCTTTACGATAAGGACAGTAAAGATGTGGAACTCACTGCCTGCAGAAGTGATGATGGCAGATGCATTAAATACATTTAAAATATGGTTGAACAAGTATTTGATGGATAATAACATTCACAGCTATAAGCAGCAAGTTATGGTCTGATCCCCCCGATCAGTGGGTTAAATGTGGACATATCCAACAAACTAATTGAGCCGACAATGGAGACAAAGTGTATAATCATGGGAGTGGATATCACATTTAGGAATTACTCTATGGAGTCTAGGTAAAACAGATATAAGTTGATGGACAAACGTCTTTGTTCAACCTTCCCTACTATGTTACTATGTAATATTAAAGCAGCCATTGACAACTCTTTCTGTGCATCTACCTTTGGTATGTGTGTAGAAATGATGCTAACACGAAAGTCACTGTAGAATTCTCAAGACAGAAAGCCAATCAAACTCCTTTGCAAGTCCCTTTTTAATTACATGCATAGCTCATAATTACAAGGCCCCTCAGCAAGATTTGCACTGTGCCTTCTCTTCTGAATGAGAGCTGGGGCCAGTGCAAGCACCATAGAGCCCTGTTTAGGCTTTCATTTTCACAGTGGTGCTGAAATCCTAAACAGGGTTCCAATGTCCATGTTCTGACCCGGCACAAAACAAAATACAAGGGTGGTTCAGTATGAAAAGCAATATGACCTCTCACATGTGTAATATTCTCTAATGCATTCTAAGTTCCCCCAAGGCCAATGTAGGTAGACCGCTGCTTCCCCTCTCGACCATTAAGCTATGCCTCCTATCAGTTATACTGTGCTAACATCAGTTGTAACAAGGCAGGCTGGGGGAAACATGGTCAAGCATTGAGGTGCATCATGTGATCAGATTTAAGCACATTGAGAACATTAGCAACTAATACTCATTCTCAACTTGTTGAAGTATGCAGTGATATGATCCTGTAATGGAAACCGGTTAATGTTTGATAATGGCAGGACAAGATAGCACTAAACCCAAACCTGTTTGTATTACATGATATCATCTCTGTACACCTTAACAAGTTGCTGATAAAGTTTGAACAAATGTATTTTCATGAGGATCTTCTTCTGTATTATAATTAATAACTACTTTGCTTGAAGTATCAGGAAGGGACATACCGAGTATTTAATTTAAACAGTTGACTCTATCGACCCTTCCATTAACAGCCTATTTTTTATTGTATGTTATTTTTCTTCCAATGAATTCAATCCATTTCCTTCCATGTTATACCAGGATTTTGCTGATTTCTGGAAGTATCAAACACTCTGAGAGGCACACGTGTAAATGTAAACTTAAAGAGCAGGTGGTGCACTACATGAGCTTCACAAGTTTTGTAATATTAAATAAACTGGCTACTCTGTGTGTTCTCTGTTGGTGTTATTCAATACGGTAATACAGAGTACTTGCCAGACAATTTCACCAATGTTACTTATTACACCGATATGAAAGTGTTCCAGGAACTGCTAGTTTAATGTATGGGTGTTTCCTTTCAGCCAAACACGTTCTTGATAATTGCGTTTCATGCCGTTATTTGACTGTATTTCATTTGGATACCCTTCAGTCTTAGAAAAATATGAAATTATCTTGAGGAATTTTCCATGTGAAAAGAAATCCGGGTTGACACCTTTCCTGTACAAGTACGATATTCACAGTAGGGTCGTAGCTGTGCAGAATGAGACTTCACTGTGCCATTCATGCACTAATGCTGGAAGAGCAAACTAATGATATAGAAAAATGTCACCAGCTTTGCAGCCATCTAACTAAAAGTTGTACGTTTATGACTCATTTGTTGGATAATGTATATTAGAATTTAGTGAGGGTCTCAGAGGCCATATAAAAGGACGAGGCTGCAGGCCAAGTACATCTATAAAGGGTACTCAGAAGACATTTCAAATATCTGTACAGTCATTTTTATCTAGAACATTAAGATCCAGGAAGATCTGAAAATGAAAAAGGAACAAATGAAATAATTTCTTCTGCTTGATGATAATGTCATGCACAAATATGATTACTAAGTGCATCCATCTACAATCCCTTTAAGGGACGTTAGTACATAGGGAGAAGAAAGAAAATGTCAGACATTTACTCTACCTTACACATTGCTTTTAGTAATTCTATAATTAATACAGTAATTCTGCAGGCGCTGACTGAACTAGAAACATGTTATTTCTTTAATGTGAATGATAGGAGAAAAGTTATGAATCTTCATTATCCCACTATATGGCTATATGCTATAATGGCTACATCATATATCCTTTATTATATTGTAGAATGTTGGTGTTCAAATGGATGAGAAGTTGACAGGCAAAGCAGGGCATCTTAAATAAACCCTGTTAGTGGAAAAAAAAGCAATAAAGTTGCTGACAGTTAAAAAAAACAAAAAAAACCTTCGGAATCACCTGACCTTAATCTAGAAAGATAGGTTGGTTTGGCATTCATGGGGTTATAAATAAAAAGCTACTGTATATACAAGAATATTTCAATTACAAATATGCTTCACAATATAACACAATGATAGCATCTCTGTGACCCTAACAATAGTCTAATATGCTGCATTTTCTCTCAAGATGATGCTCCTCACAGCACATGGGTATTTCTTGGTGGCACTGATTCACTCTAGCCATGAATATAACAGTGCTTCTTCTTATTTCATTACATAGTAGAACACATTTAGCTACTTTTTGAAAGGCACACTATCACAGTGCACAATGTATAATGGTGCAGATGCTGGTTACATGTTACAATTTGGTTCCTACTGTGTAGTGACTATGATAGATGTGCAATGGCAGCAGCTGCAAATACATTTCATGGGCATTTACCTCCTAGTGATTCCCAGAATCCCTGACTTGCTACTGTGAAAGACCAACATTTCATCCAGGTATTCTTCAGGGTTTATTTTCTTTGTACTTTTGTAGTTAAGCTAAAAAGACTGGAAGTATAAGCCGGCGTTTGTCCGCCTGTCAAACTCATTTTTAACTATTCAGAATACCTTAATACTTTTATTAAACTAAAATGTGAAACTATTGGAATTAAAAGAGTATGACTTAGAGACCACTTGAATTCTGATGGTGTTGAAAGGGCTATAAAGATATAAAAGTGCAAAAAGGTTTTAAAAATCCCACTTGTATGTGTTAAAGGTTCTAGTGTCAAGGTTCTCTAAAACAACAAATAGTTGTAAAATTCCATGTTTATAGCACACCCTTTATAATGCATCCTATTGCCAAATACAAGGGCAGATGCACTAAGCTTCAAAGGTGATAAAATGGAGAGTGATAAACAATCAGCCAATCAGCTCCTACCTGCCATGTCACAGACTGTGTTTGAAAAATATCAAGCAGGAGCTGATTGGGTGGTTGTTTATCACTCTCCATTTTTTCTCTTTTGAAGATTAGTGCATCTGGCCCACACTCTCTGCAATAAGTCACTTTAGGTTTCTTCAGTAGGAAGCTGTCACTTCCAGTGAAAGATTTATTTAGCAGGCAGACACTAGTAAAATGCCTAATATTTGGGGGTTGTATCTTCAATATAGTGCCCTTTCCCCTGGTAGGACAATCTCATTCTGGCAGGAAAGTCTTATACTGTAGGTAGTATAATCAGACAGTGACATGACCATTTACGGTTCAAATTCCTTAAATTGTATTTTGACATAGTATTTTATTGTTTGCATTTACAGTTATGTTTTTAATATGGTGACTTCAGGTTAGATCCACATTAATTTTATATTAAGAGTTTGGGGGCACGTTGAAAATAATTACTATAATGCATTGTTGTGTAAGTGGATTTAGGGATCAGACTGCCTTAGAACCCAAGGTAATTTTTACAACTTAGGTTCCCCCCTTTTATTTATACATACAGGAATCATGGAGCCCAACTCATTCAGCTGGGGGCTGGGTATAGAATCGACATCTGCCAGCATCCACCATCTGCCGGAAGGGGGTGTGCGCGCACAAGACACTTGTGCATCCCATTCCGATGGAGCACTCAGGCACCTCCCCTTCGCTCCCCCCGGTGTCCGCCGGTTCCCGCTGCCTCCCCGCACCCCCCCTAACCCTGCCCATCTCCCTGAAGTGGAGATAGGGGGGGAAATTTACTAAAGGAAATTTGTAAAAAAAATAGGTGTATTTGTATCCAGAAATACACTTATTTTTGACATTTACTATCCCGAAAATACGGCAATTCGTAGTCATATTGATGTGCTATCAATACGAATAGCCGTATTTTCAGGATAATAAATGTCAAAAATAAGTGTATTTCTGGATACAAATACACCTATTTTTTACAAATTTTCTTTAGTAAATTTCCCCCAGGGTTTCCATTCCCCGCCGCCGAGGGACTGAGACACACATGCATGTGAGATGCTCGAGTTGAAGCATAAAGCATAAAATATGTTTTTAATTTGGGGCATGAGTCAGGAAATATCCTTACATAGTATAAAAGTTCTCAGTGCGAGTATATCTATCTGTCTGTCTGAACAAACTAATCACGAAAACCACTGGATGAATTTTTGTGCAGTTTTCACTGTTATGTAGTGCAGTTCTCGAGGAAGGGTAGATTATATTAACTATCGGCCTATCCCATATTGGAGCCAAGCAATAACAATTTTAGTGAATCACATGTATTAATGACACATGCAGAGCATGCTCATAGCTCAGCTCGCTCGTCATTATTTGTAATTATTCCTAAGTGCTGTAAAGTCGTGAGCACTCCTTGGTTTTATTCAGTTTTTAATGTTGAACCTCTTGCTTCCAAAGAGTAAAATGTTGCCTACCTCTGGCATATACAATGGAATGATGCAAGGTGCATTGAAAAACACAAAATATTTTGACATGCTTTTGTAATTTATATGCATCAGTACATGAAGGAACAGGCGTAATGTTCTATAAATAAATCAGAATAATAATAGTTCTACTTGTGTTGTTATTCATACAGTATCAGACATGTTGCCTTCCTGACATTCTGACAATAAGCAAAAAAAAGTTCTTGTTTTGCTTTGACCTTATAATACACAAAACTAATTGTTTTACACTATATTGTCAGAGGTTTAACAAAAATATTCTTGGTTTACCTCAAACACAGACTATACTTCAGCACGTAAATTATCTGTTCAAAAAAGATCCTAAATCAAAACACTTTATGGATTATTGTCTCATCTTCTTTTCAAGTTCCTCTCAGTAAACAGTAACAAGTATCTCTGAGTCCAGGACATTGGGGTCTTTTTACTAAGCCTTGGATGTAGATAAAGTATTAGCCAACCATCTCCTCACAAATTTTAAACACAGCCTGTAACATGGTAGTTAGGAGCTGATTGGCTCGCACGTTATCTCCGTCTACTTTTTCTCTCTCCATGCCTATGGAAATTGACCCCATACTCTCTACTGGTCTTCAGCCTTGCTGTCATCTCAGTCAGTATCATGAGCTACGAAAATTATGATGAACTGTGAAGCATCAGAATATAAACAACAATAAACCATTTACTGGGCGAGATATACGGTGCCAAAGAACGTTTTGATTTCTATAACAGGTCGGGTCTCCCTTATCCGTGTATTCCAAAAACCGAAATATTCCGAAAACCATGGTTTTTCAGAATATTTTTTTTCATACTTACCTCAACCCCCGATGTCCACGGCGGCCTTCGGTATCCTCTTCAGCGGCATCTCCGGTCCCATGGGTGCATTGCAAGAGTGCTCTGTCGTGCAGTGCACCCCTCGGACGAGAGATGCAGCTGAAGAGGATCCTGAAGGCCGCCGTGGATGTCGGGGACCATCAGGGCACCACCAGGGGACCAGGTAAGTATGGAAAAAATATATCTTCCAAAAAAACCCAAAAAATCCCTTATCCAAAATGCTCATGGTGCCAAGCATTTCAGATAAGGGATACTCAACCTGTATATAGTATAAGGATCTACTTTAGACTGGGTGACACATTCCAACAACCAGTTTCGACTAGGGGATGCCAGAATTTTTGGTGGTGGTGGTGGGGTGCCCTGAGTCTATTACAAAATCAAATACTGTATGACTCAGAGAGAGGCCACATCCACACTTTCACCTGGGGTTCTGGAGATTCGTTATTGGTGTGTGGGTGGTGGAGGGAGCAGTAAGCTGAATTTGTCTAGCGCCCCAAAAAAACTTACAACAACAACAACACACAATCACAAAAGCTGCATGGCAAGGACTGTTTTCTTTTTAAGTATGTTTAATCCTAATCAATGCACATTGCAAACCAAACAGACGCAATAAATGATAGAAGAAAATAGCCTTTGCTAGAACAGTCGGTTTCCATAATGTAAGGACAGATTTTGATGTACTACTGAATTAAGTACGGTTAATTCCTAGTGACACCATTACTTTCAGACAGCCTAGTTTAATAGCTTTTTATACAGTGTAGCCACTCTTGTTGATTAATTATATTAATTAAAATAAATAGTTGTCAAGGCATACCATTTGTGATGCCGTCACTGGCAGAATGTATATGTTGTTCATCTGCAATGTCTAATATAAGTGCCGATTCAGACACGTTCGTTATGGGCCAAATTACTCCTTGTACTCAATGGACATGGTTTGTGCATGCGCTAATATGTGCAAACCTTGAGAATGGCATCGAATGGCTTTCACACTTTCTCTGCACATGTTACATCTGCCCCACCTGCAGTGCACAAGGTTTTGTCCATTTGAGAAGGAATTTGCCTTTGCGAGTGAACCAGAATAGGGGCCAATGTGTTGATGTACTGTTGAATTTTTCCATGAGACCATCATTACACAGGAATGCACTCTCAAAAGAAACATTTACTTGTCCCTGGTAAGAAGCTGTCATTGAGATAAAGCCTGAATATTCAGTCCAAAAAATAGACATTTAAATTGTAATAACTAACAGAATATACAATGACAGCATCGTTCTACTATGACTTTTATGTGGTTAGATGGGTGTATGAGTACGCTAATTACCAGTTAATGCAATAAATGAGAATCTGTGGTAACGTAATATTTCTCTGTGATCTAGACAAATATTAGGTGTTTTGTTTATTTAAATGAAGATATGCACAATTCATGTGGTTTACCCAGAATTCCATTAGGCTTACACAAATTGTGACCCTGCTGTTGTTAGAGATGGGAATTTCCAAAAATGATTTACAATATGAGTCTAATCCTCTAACAATATAATAATATTCGGAACACCTGCTCTTTTACAATAAATCAGAGGCTCTGCAGCCGCCACAAATCTTGTTATGAAAGCGATGTAGCACTATGTATAATATTGCAGTACGTGATTAGTGACATAAATATTATTTCTGTTCAGCATCCTCCCAGCACCTGTGCAGGCACAGATTAGTACACAGCGTTACAGAATACTAGTGGGCCAAGTATGATATCACAGCAACAAACCCTTGCGTGTTGTTTCCCAGGTTCTGGTCCTTATCAGAGCTTTGCCTTGTACCGTAATATATATCATACTGCAGCTGTATTATAAGTATTTCGTTAGTGCAAAAGAAAGTAAGCAGCTTATCTGAAATATGTTTTTGTTATACTATTAAACGTGTTACAATTGTGATATTATTTATTAACATTCTCTTCTTTAATTAAAAGTGAATGTTATCGTTGCTTTGTTAATTCACAGACAATGTTGTTTTTCATATGTCTTTCTAATGGGTGTAATTGGGTGTAACAATCCATCAACTTGTCAAACAAGCCACCAGTAGAGGAAATAGTTGCGTAGACAAAAGATAAGAAAGAGGTGATGGTAAATTAATCACCAGATAGCTGGATGGGCAAGCAGTGGGGGTAGAAGCAGATGTTGTTGGGTAAAAATACGTATTTGCTTGCTCAATATTAGATGCTTTACTACGACTCTCTACTTAGTGGACTTGTAATAGAGATAGTATCATTTATTTATTTACAGTTTCTTATATAATGCAGCAGATTCCGTTGCGCTTTATAATGGTAGAGTATGCAGTGGGATTAGTTACAAATACAAACTTAAATTGAGCAACTGAGTTTTCTTCTTCCTCTAAATCTGGATACTTACCTACTGTATATAGTCCATGGTCTGATCACCCTATGGGGGTTATTCAGACCTGAACGCAGCCCTGCGATTTTGCAAGGTGGACAATAATTGATCGATGCCTACAGATCGCAGTATGCATACACCAGGCCATTCAGTGATAAAATCCAGCATCTTTTCTAATCGCAAGATGTTCGCAAGTTGATTGACAGGAATCCGGGGTTTGGGGGAGGTAAATCTCTGTTTTCTATGAGTGCCAGGAAAACCACATGTGCTCCGAGGTGTTTTCAGGGAATGTGTGTGACATCAGTTACAGTCTCGATCAGCTTGTTTCTATTGCACAGGCTGAGTGGATTCTGGGTTACGCACAGACTGCACACACTGGGAAAATCATACGATGGTGAGTGAGTTGCAACTGGATTTGCAGCTGATCAGTATTTTTTTGCAAGCCATTTGCAGCCTTGTGCAGGGCGGATTTTCACCCTGGCGGGTTGGCGGCTATCTGATCGCAGGGCTCTGCAATTTCGCAGAGCAGCGATCAGGCCTGAGAAAAACATCCATATCGGATGAATGGGTCAAAGACTGCAAAGGACCATTGCATGAGCATTAGCCGATAAGAGGCTTATACCGCGCCAGCAATGGTCAGAATTAAGAGATCATGTATTTGGGCATCACGGATGGTGTAATGGTTAGCATTACTGCCTCACAGTGCTGGGGTCATGGGTCTGATCCCCACCGTGGCCCTAACTGTGCTGAGTTTGTATATTCTCCCCGTGTTTGCGTGGGTTTCCTCTGGGTACTCCGGTTTCCTCCCACAATCCAAAAATATACTGGTAGGCTAATTGGCTCCCAACAAATTAACCCTAGAATGTCTGTGTGTGTGTGTACATGTGGTAGGGAACATAGATTGTAAGTTCCACTGGGGCAGGGACTGATGTAAATATTTAACTATACTCTGTAAAGCGCTGCGGAATATGAGTGTGCTATATAAGAAACTGTTAATAAATAAATGTGCTATTTAATATTTGTTGGCCCAGCCTCCTGATCCCATAGAAGCCTGTACTCACTGAGCTATTTCTAGTACAGGGTGAAGGGTGTTGCAGGATGCTGACAGGTCAAGCTGGGGACAGACTGCTCTGCTGATGAGAAGCATTAGCTCCATCAGCAAAATGTTCTCAAAGGTTTGGGTATGTGGTCATTAGGTTGACAGTGTCTAGGTTGACAGTCAAAAGGTCGAAACAGGACAAAGGTCGACATGGTCAAAAGGTCAACATGATTCTTTTTTTTCAACCAACTCTTCATACTTTACCATGCCAGTGGGCATAGAGGGAGAATATAATAGTGTGCCCAAAGCATGGCGAAGACTGACGACATAGACACCCTTTTTTTAATGTCAACCTTTTTCATGTGTCGATCTTTTCACTGTTGACCAATAGTGGTTGACCTTTTGACTGTCACACTGTCGACCTAATGACCCATAGAAAAAAGTTTGTACCCAGCTCCCGGCTGATGCTGGCTGCAGTGCTCTGGGCATCACCTGGCATGAGTGTTCTTGCTAACTGATATCAGACTGCAAGAAAATGAGTGATGTCAAAGCAGCTTATTTTGTACAAAGTGATTCCTGCATTATGCAAGCCAGTCTTCTCTCTAACGTACTGTACATTCTCAGCAGATGGCTTTTTTTCTTCGTGAAATAAACACCACTCTTAACCCTTTGAGTGCCAAGGGAACTTGTCGAAATAGGTGTGAAAATTACCAAGCAAACCTTATTATTAACCCTTTGAGTACCAACGTTGCAGTGAGAGATCCTCAAAATAGCGATGCCATCTTGTTATTTCTCAATAAAAATTATATATATAAAAAAAAAAAAATGCCAGCGTCGCTCACAGTTTCTGTTCTTTTTTTGGGTGCAATATTTAACTAAACTTCAGTTACTTGACTTGGCTGTATTTGTATTTATTTATGCTAAAGGAACAGTTGCTGTGAGCGATGCTGGCATTTTTAGCGGGTATTTTGAGGATTGCTCAAAGCAACGCTGTCACACAAAGGGTGCAGGATGTTCATTGAAAACATTGCGCCTTTTATATATTGGAATCAGTGGCGTAACTATAAATTTTGCTCCCCCCTGCCAAAGAGTTTGATGTGCCCCCCCTGGGCTCCTCTCCAACGTGTTTCCCCAGCGAAGCTGAAGCTAGAGGAAGATAGACCAGCATACACTGCTGCTTCCCTTGGCTCCAACGCATTCCAGGCCACTCTAGCACGTCCATCCGCCTGCCCATACTGTACACAGTAGTCAATAGCCGGCTCTGTGTACAGTCAATTGAATCAGTGGGGGGATTTGTCGTCTCTTCCAAGCTGCGGCTGACTCGCCTCTGGTGCTCAGCCAGTGGGCAGCGACAGGCAGCAGAATGTCAGTGCATCGAGTGTGTGCCGGCGCCCACACAGACCCCGCTGCGGCTTGCTCGCCCAAGCGGCATCTGGGGCTGCCTTACAGTAGTTACGCCACTGTATGGAATTCTTTGTGTATTTATATTATTTACAAGTAAAGGAGAGTGGCACAGTTGGTATAGTGTGTAGCATTACTGCCCATTAGCCCTGGAGTTATGAGTTCAATTCTTTATCAAGGCACTACCTCTGTGGAGTTTGTACTTTCTCCACATGTTGCTCAGCTTTCATCCATGTAAAATTAATGTTTTCACAATTCATTGTAAAGGGTTGTTCAGAGGTATAAGAAGCGGGTGTGGGAGGTGCAGCGCACACGTATATGTCGCCTTCGGAGGTGGTGATACAAACTGCCAGCCTCTCCACAGTGGCAGGAGCTGGGTACTGCAGTGTGACATCATCCTGCAGCAGTAGGCTCTTAGAGAATTAGAAACACATAAAACGCTGGGTGTTCCCATCTGTTAATAGGCCGCACCACCATCCCCACCACCCACCCTCTGTTTGCAAGGATGGGTATGTGCACCCAGAGAACAGTTTGTTTGCCGTGGCCAAACGCACCCTGAAACAGCACTTTGTACTGATGTCATCCTGTTGTGCACCCAGCCTTAGAAAATAATTCATTTGTGCAAATTTACAGTATGATCTTAATAGTGATATATAAAACAAAGCATTATGTGCCTTAACATTGGTGGAATGTCAGAGGCAATGCATGGCTACCATCTAACCAAGACATGAGTTTACATAGAAATAGGTTTATTTCCTGGCACTTCAAAATTCTCTTTTCCATACAATGTAGCATAGGTACTGTACAGTGTTATTTTGTTGTAGCTGTTGTCATAGACTTTGGAATAATGTTTGCCATACAGCATAGTTATGATGTCATATAATCACTCATAAATACTTCAAAAGAAAGAATGTAAGTACAGTTAAATGTATATTATGTTTGCCAATTGGTCAACCAAGTAAGCTAAATACTTATATAAAGATTGTACAAACTGTATTTTGCCATCAATTCACTTGTCACTAGGTCTATGTACAGAAGATCAGCTGTCCTTGCCTTAAATACCTGGCATGTTAGTCTGTGGGATGTCAAGTTGGTTGACACTTAGACTCAGCAACCTCCTTACCTCAGTTGGTGAAAGGAACACTAGATTATCTGCTTTCATTTGCTCCTTATTAATAACATATTAGGTTTCTTTAGTAAAACAAACATGATCAAATAAGTTAACAGATGACCACAAGTGCCAATGTTTCCTGCTGCTTTTGGGGGGTCTTGTTTTGAAACGCATATCAAAAGGTCTGTTTTAAGAGCAAGCTTGTGGTAATGATTGTTTTCTTATGACATATTATCCAATGTCTTGATGTGTGTTTCTCTCTTGTCGAGAAATTTTTAAGAGCATGATCTCTGAAGAGCTGTGGTGAGTTTTCTTCCAGTGCCATCTCATTTCCATTCACAAAAATGTGGATTAAGTTGATTCAGGTCCACTACTGTAAATCATTTTGTTATACCAGTAATTAAACATAAAGTGGGTGTATGGTGGATATGAGCAATGCAAGCAATAGGAAATTAGATGAAAACAGATCCAAAATAAATGTATTGTTACACACTCATCCGTTGAAAGGCCAAATACATCATGTTATTTCGTGACTATCAGCGCGTATGTTCGTAATTGTCACTAATGTACCACTGCTTCATTACAGAGCTCATGGTATGACCCATCAGCAATGCACAGAACAATGCTTGTATGAACACTCTGTTACACTCAATTATAGAACCAAGTTACTGAGTATTATTTTATGTCCCACTATCTCAAGTATTTACCTTAATCTTGTGCTATAAATTCCATTTATTGATACTTATTGATTGAGCTTTAGGACTCATGATTGGTTTGACCTGTTCTATCGAATCATGAATATTTCTGCCATCAGTTTATCTATTTTTCACAGCTGTCTCTTCTCAGTAACCCTGTTGTGCAGTCTTACCAGCAGTACCCTTAGACTTGTGATGTGAGGCACTATATTCAACCACCAGAGGAACATCATATTTCCACTTAGGTTCTAAGAGGAAGATACTAGGAGAGGTGTTATGGTAACTCACTCTCCGCTGATAGTTGTTTTGTATCAGCATAGTGCTGATGTGATATTAAGTAATAGGTGTTGGCTTGTCCCCCATTCGTCACATAGGTAGAGGGGCTGATTCAGAGGAGCTTTAAGAGAGATTGGGACTCATGTGCAAGCTCAGATTGGGACACTCCTCTCTGGTGGTGCGGGGACATCCCCATTGCACATTTGTTAATTACTGGAAAATTGTCACGTTCGCCATTTTCACAGTGATATTTGCAGCTTGGCAGCCAGTTCTGGGCATATAAATGATAAGTACAATTAAATGGATGCAGAGTTTGTGGTGTGTTGGCCTCCCTGGGCCTAGGGGCCCGTGTTATTCGCACATCTTGCAGCCATTAAAGATGTGCCAGTGCACTGATTCCAGATAACTCTACACACTGTATGGTGCATGCCTGGAGTGTCCATTGGATGCCACAGGGTGCTTCCACAGCCACCTTGCTAACTAGAGACAGGGCCGTGGAACAATAACAGTACTGCCCCCAGGGTCCAGCACCCTGATCAACAGCACTTCTCACACACCCCTCCTTTACAGACCTGATCAATGGAACCAAAGGGTACATAGTGGTAATCTCTGATTTTTAAATCATTTTGTAGAATCCGTAATTTGCCAAGAAATCATTGCTTGATACATTTACATGATTGAGGACTGTGATGGTCATAGATAATTATTTATTTAACAATGCTGTAAAAAATTGTTTATGCTTTGATTTTGGAACATATTTAAGTGCACATCATCTTAAAAATATTCGTTTTTATTGCAGCTGTGATTTATATTTTGGGCAGCCTAGAACAGCAAGCGTGTAATATTTTTTTTGATTCAATTAAGAATATCATGCTGTTAGTTCTTTCAAACATTATTTTTAACTTTTTAAATGAAAGCTTTGACGGTTCTGTTGGTAGATGGTCATAGTTCTTTCCCTTGAACAATTTGTCCCTATTCCAGCAATAACATTTAGCTGAGTCTTGGTTTGGCAATTACTGACCACAAAATAGGGCCAACAGCTTAACTACTATACTAATCTCTTCTTAACTATTAGACCGTTAGCCTGTGACTGTCTTCCTCTGCCAAGCCTTGTGTGGGTGTTACACACTGCCTAAGCACAAGCTTATATAGCAGATGCCAGTAAGTGTAAAATTACTTTTATAATAAAATGACTCCTAAGCAGTAAAGCCAAATGGTCATGATACAGTTGCTTCAAATGGAAACTAGGTGCAGTCCTGTCCTGCAAAATTCACTCACATTTCCCTGCAGCTTAATCCCCCCAAAAAGATTACATCTGCCAATCCCTTAAGCATTATTAATCAAAGAAACAGAAATGGTGCCCACAGAAATGAAGTAAATTAAGCTATATATTTAAAATAATTACTAAAGGTTGATTTTTGTTTGATAGTGATCAATTTAAAATTGATCTTAATCTATGTTAGGCTTCCAGGGCTAGAAGTTGTTTGGTATCGATAAGATGTCATCTCTCAGTAAATGTCTGTTTTAGCCCTGGAAGCCGAACATCGATTAAGATCGATTTAGAAACAAACACCAACAAATAAAATCGACCTTTAATAAAAATACCCCATAGTCCATCATCACTCAGCACTGTATTTCCAGGGTTTTGGTGCAATCATACATACATACATACACTTTATGGTCCTACATTAACCCTTTTAGTGCCAACCTTGCTGTGAGAGATGTGCAAAATATCAGTCAAAAAATGCCAGCGTTGCTCACAGCAATGAGTTTTTTTTTTGGGTGCAATGATTAACAAAATTTCAATCAGTTGACTTCAGATCATTTGCTGGCAATAGGGGTGCAGCTGCTATGGGGCCCAGTGCTGAAGGGGGCCCAGCTTTACTGTATGACTTTTATGTGATATATACATTTATCATAATTAAATGGCACATACAGTAGAGGCCCTTACAAACTTTTGCTATGGGGCCTATGAATTTCTAGTTATGCATCTGGGGTTATGCCATACTGCCACTTGTAATAAGGCTTTAATTATAATATTATTAAATTCCATTCACTTGTATCTTACATATGACCGCCACTATGAAGTGCCCACACTGAGTGTCACTATGCACATAGCCATACTTGCCTACTTTTGAAAACTAGTTTTAGGGAGATAATAGTTGGTAGTAGAATTTTGCACGGCGCCTCATTGAGGGGGCGTGTCATGCTCCATCCAAGGGGCGTGTCTAGTTCCATATATGGAGAGATTGTGAAAAGAGATTGTGAACGTGGCACCTAGAAGCATGGGTGTGTACTGCTACATCCAAGAGGAATGTTAGAATGATTTATCCAAATGTAGATGAGCCCCAAAGCAGTAGGTAAGAGCTACTATATACTTGCTAAAGAAAAGTCACTGATACGTGTCAGGGATTGTTCATCTATTGTGTATTGTATTACATGGGGTTTCATATAAATGGCCACACAACATGCATGTAGCCATAGGGATCTATTGTGTTTTATCACCAATGCTGGGAAATGGTGCTAATGATTCAATGTAAATGTATCTTTCTCTCATTCCTTATTTCCCTAAATATGTAACAGTGTAATGTGGGCTAGGCAAAATTAGGGAGATTGCTAGACTAATGAGGGAGAGAGGGAGGTTGCTGGTATGTCAGGGAGTCTCCTGCAGAATGCAGGAGGGTAGGTAACTATGCACATAGCTTTTTTACCAACACAGAAAATTAGAAATAATAATCTGCGTATGAATCCTTCTGTATCAGAAATAGATGTTATGAAGAATCTACCATTATGTCAGTCATTTCTGGTGTATTTGTACTAATTGTGCTTTCTATTCTGTTACAGAACAACGGCTCCTTGATTTGGTGCCAGAATCACAAGCAATGCTCAAAGGTAAATGGGACATTTTTGATGCTTTAAAGTTTATTGTTTCTTTAAATAAAAAAAAGAGAAAGTGAGAAAAATGAACCAATAATAGATGTGGAAAATGTTCTCTTTGTGTGATTCATCCTTCTGTTGTTACTCCCAGGGCTTTTTAAGCACCATAATAACTCCTTCACTGTTGAGGACCCCATTTAAACATCGCTTTTCAGTGATAGTGCTTATTCAAGACTTGACAAGTCTAGAATAGAACTAAGAACTCGTTGTTCGTTTAACCCCTTTGTTTCCCAGGGAGGGGCTGCAAATCATTTCAGATACTTCGAATGTGTTAGCGGTTGAAGGCAACCATAGCTTATTATTTACTGTGGCTCTGACATTAAAAACCCAGAGAGCACATAAACTGATGACTAATTGATTCTATTAGACAGAAATCTCATTAAGCTGCGTAGATGAAAGATGCATTACATCAAACCTAATGTTAATTCAGCTCAAGTCCTCTTCAAACTATGACGGGAATGCTCTGTAGTGAATAAATTGACATGATATGTTTGAAGATCCAGTGGAAATGATGTTTGTGTCATATCTGCGCACTGGAAGGGAATAAATCTAAAACTGAGGAATAGTAGTTCTGTCATTTTTTTATGTGTTAGGAAAACTCTACATGAGTAATGTATGGGTGATTACTGATAATGTATATACACTTTTGTGTGTTTCTGTTTAATATTTGTATATATTGGATGCACACACCAATCCTATTGCCATAGTCTTGGAACCATATTGATGATTTGCAATGTGATTGGGATGATGTGTTTAATATGGTAAAATATAGCGCAATACATGTTAATGCTATATAATGGAAATGTAGTAAAGAAGGTGGTGACTACTCATTTCTTATTTAAATTTGTAATAAAGCCAAAAATATGAACAGCTTGTTTTATTACTCTTTTGCATTTATGGTTTTGTCAAGAGCTTTATGACAATTCTTTTGAATGAATCATTACTCCACAAATTAGATGCACATTTATCCACAAATCGGATGAGTAAAGACTTTCAACAGTCTACCCACTTTACCACTAAAAGATGTAGGTGGTATAGGTATTTGCTTTGGAAGTCTTAGGCATAAAAAAATAGAGTGTTAGTAGAGAAACTCATAAAATAAAATAAAAAGCATATAAAATGTGTTTAAATAAAAATAGTTAAGGTAAGTCATAGTGATCTATAAGGCAACTACCTACAAAGGAAAAGTTTGCAACCAAGGGCGTAACTAGCATAGGTGCAAGGGGTGCAGCTGCTATGGGGCCCTGAGCTGAAGGGGGCCCATCTTTACTGTCTAAGTAATATGTTTTATATACATTTATCACCAACAGTCCCTAAATAGGGGGCCCTTACAAACTTTTGCTATGGGGCCTCCGAATATCTAGTTATGCCCCTGTTTGTAACAACATCTTTCTTTATGCCAGATTAAATGATCATTTTATTTTTAGCTGTTCCTCAGCACAAGGTGTGACATATTTTAGATTGTGAAAATGTTATGTGCCAAGCAGTTTTATATGACCCCCTTCCTTCCTTAAATTTGTTGTATTACATTATCTACAGTAAATTATTTCATATATTTTATAGTCTAGGCCCTGCACTAGACTATAGAATATCTACAAAATGTACTCAGGAACTTTGTTCCTTTCCAATCCAGGGCTACAGATTTCTGGTACCTTAACTAAGAGTTCAGGATTTGTTTTACTTATGTCTAGAGCCTTACTTATTAATATTCAGCATATAATCTTCATGTGTACTCTTTAATCTACTCCTTATTAGCCACCTATCTATGACAGCCTGGTGGAGAATGCCATGGAACACTTAAGGTGGTTTATCCTATGAGCTATTAGGGGTGTTTTTAAGAATCATATGGAATAAAACATCAGTGTAATGATAGATGTCAGTAACATTACACAACCATTAGTGTTACATTTAGAAACCCAAAGTTTCGTTCATAAATACAAATTTAGGATTGACAATTTTTTTCCCTTCAATAATAAATGTCATCTCTTGATACCCCTAAAACACCTTGAGGTTCCTTTTTAACTTGGTTTACAGAAACAGTGGTCTAGGCCAAGCACATTTGTCTCAGATCTATGACTATGTAGTAAACTTCAAGTTGACACTCACAATGGGGATGTAGGGCTAAGCAGATCTGGAAAGAGACCATACTCTGTCCTAATTATATGCATATAAAAGTGAAAGCACTGCACCTGTTGGAGTTAACTGCTTTCATCAAGGATTTGTTGTGGTTGATATTTTTAGCTTACAAATCCAGTCCAGAGCAAGCATGTTATTTATAGCTCAATACTGAAATGATGATGTACTGTTTAATATATATATAAATGAGTAGTGAATACATATAAGTGGTATCTTTTATATGATTGCTGCTCATACATTATAGCATTACATGTAGTATATTTTCAGTTTTAACATGACTTTAAGACATACCTTTCGACTTTGGTTATATCCCTTCGAGGAGTTTCTAGATAGGAGATACAGGTGGCAAGTGTTAGGCAGGGTGTGTTATCATGTCATGATGACTCCACACCTGGCAGGGCGGAGTTGGCACAATTTGTAGTGGGTGGCATCATCATGTACCCATCTATCACGCGGGAGGGTGACATGCTCTTGCAGGAGTTCATGGGGACTCCCTGAAATGATTGTATAAGAAATGTACAGAATGATAAAGTACATTGTCATAAGCATATTTGAAATGTACGCATATGTGCAAATCTGTGACCACAATCCTAATCATCCTTCATGGAAGAACACACATGTATATAGTTTTAAATGGATTTTTAATCTACAGTAGTATTTTCACTGTCTAAGGTGGTATTTTCACTGTCAGATCTATACCTCACTAACATGTTCTTTAGTAAGCTTAAAGTCTAAAGTACCGGCCATGTATGTCATTACATTTTTTTTATTAACTTTATGCCATGTGCAGGCAGGTTGTTAGACCAGTAACCAGAGGGATCCAATTGATAGATCTACAGTAAAAAATACACAGTCAATTGTTCGAAATACCACATGTTCAACAGGGTAAAAAAGTCAACCTGGTCAAAGGTCAACAGGGAAAAAGGTAGACCGTGCTTAATCTTGACAGGTTCAAAAGGTTGACATAACAATTCAATTTTTCATAATTCACCATTCATATGGACTATGGTTAGGGACAGTAGCTTTGCCCAGTGTGTGGCAAGTGGAGTAAGCCTGTGAGGCTACGTTTCAACTGATTTGGCTCAGAAATGTTAGACAACCTAGTACCCCAGGTTGGGAACCACTGTCCTAGAGTATTAGAGATTTGGGACACCCCCATAGTAAAGGTTTCTTATTGTGAAATTTAGAAATACATTATAATTTAAGTAAATTGTGTTTATATGTCATCCTTAGGTTTAATTACTGTGTGTGTGTGTGTGTGTGTGTGTGTGTGTGTGTGTGTGAGAGATAAAATTTGCTTCTGTTTGTCCACATATATTAAAAAACAGCACTTAGCAATGGTTTTGCCTATTACATTGACCATAAATAATTTGAATTGGTCCTGGACCACTAACCTAAGGCACCCCTGCAGGTTTCCTGAGGCACCCAAGGGTGCCACAGCACAGTGTGAGAATCATTTATATAAACAATATTTAAAAGTTATGTAAATACAAGTCTATTTTACCATTCTATAAAAGATAATTTTCATAATTATCTTAATGGTAGCATTCTCTCTTTTGTAAGTGCATTGTCCAACCTTCTTACCTACTATTCATTGTAGAAATGGGAATAATATAATGAATAGAAGGAGGCGGTACAGATTTAGTTGGTTATTGGGCTTTATCTCTGCCTTTATTTATTATAACCTATTCAGTGATTAAATCAGTAAGATTAATGTAGAGAACGTTTTGATGTCTTTTCCCCCCAGATATGCACTGGATTTAATCTATGAACAGTTAAATATTTGGCCACCATTGAAACATTTAGTCTAATCTGATTAGAGATGTCTAAGGGGGTTATTCTAGTCCATTCTTTCTGACAAAATCCTTCTTAGATGGACAAAACCATGTGCACTGCGGGTGGGGCAGATGTAACTTGTGCAGAGAGAATTAGATTTGGGTGGGGTTTTTCTTCAAAGTGAGATCTATATTGAAGTGTAAAAATAAAGCAGTCAGTATTTTCCCTGCACAGAAACAAAATAACTCACCCAAATCTAATTCTCTGCACATTTTACATCTACCCCCCTGCAGTGCACATGGTTTTGTCCATCTAAGAAGGATTTTGTCAGAAAGAATGAACTAGAATAAACCCCTAAATTATATAAGTGGTCTGCAGTTTTTCCTTTTTATGGTTCTCTGGAGATTCCTGGTCTTTAGCCTTTGACTGAGTATAAAAACTCAGAACACAAATAATGTAGAAAATGATTCCACATTATTGACATGGTTTCTGCTGTACAAAGATTGATCTTGGGACTGGCATAGCTTTCTATATGAGTCAAATCTAATTTATAGGATTAAAATAATAAAATACAAGTCTAATGTCAGATTCGCATGAAAAATGTGGCATTTCTTTTATTTTTAGCTTTCCACTATCGGGCTGAGACTAAGTCCCATGTAAAGTGGTTTCAGTTGCGGACATATGCAGAAGCCTGATTTAATACCATATGCTAATGCAAGAATCCATAGAGCTAAAGCAGGCGTGTGTACATCTGCAGTCATAAGGTCATGCCACCCATTGATTTTACGATCCATACTTGTTGCACGAGATCCATCAGAAACAGACTTCCTTTCCACACAAAGGCATAGTTGCCACCCCAAAACAACCAATTTCACAGAAAGACAAATCAGGCCAAAATTTGTCCTGATACAACAGTCCAATCCAACAATAGCCTGCCTGTTGGAATCATCATTATATAAGAGTAGAATGCAACTCTAGTCCATAAGATTATGATTACCCAAAATCAAGGTAACTTGGTTTCTGGCAAACATCCACAGACAGTACGTAGAACGTTCGATCTTACCCTAATAATACTTTTGATATGGGAAAATGAACTTTTAAAATAAAATATTTAGCAAAAATCTACAGCAGTTGACGTACATATATTACGGGCAAACATGGATATTTATTTGGTTTCTACTTCTACTGTATAATGAAATGTTCATGACACACAGTAGATGTATTCATGAGATATATCACGAGGTTGTTTTGACACTTAAGATAGACATATCCTTAACCATGTTGTCTGAAGAATACGTTGTGGAGTTTTTGGTGTGGTGTCTGTAATGGGGATGCAGCATTCCCCTTTCAAATTAAGTGCTTCAACTTTGACCTTGACAAATGATAACATGACCTTGGGTGGGTCTTCTATATCAGGGTTCCTCAAAGTATTTGCTCTGGGACCCCATCAGACAATAATAATTATTAAAGGACCCCAGCAAGTTACCAGAAGGTTATCACACACCTGTGGTCAGCAGATGGCACATGCATGGCAGCATTGTGGTGGCACAACATGATGGGAGGAGTCTGAAGTAACAGCCAATTCAATGTGATTTTTCATACTGATTGGATCAATGACTGAGAAATTCATCAGTGTGACGGTCAGCAAAATGGAGTCGTGACCCCATGCTGAGATGGTCACGACCCACTTTGGGGTCAGGACCCACAGTTTGAGAACCGCTGTACTATATCATCCAAAAATCTTAGCTTTTAATTTTAAAGCTATTACTGTTAAAGCAAGCCACTATGAACATGATGAATGTTGTGTATATACGAAGGCCTTTCAGTATGTTCCATTGAAAATGTATATTCATTTTATAGTCCTTATAGTATTTGGTTATACGTTATGAAAATAATAGAATAGTGTGTAGGTCAGAAAGGGCATTGCTTGTTAGATAATATTTAGCACATCACTGGGTAGGACTCAGCTTGGGCAGAATATGGTCTAGGGGTAGAATGGGAGTTTGTACTATTTTGTTCTAATTTCTTCAAAGGTATGTTGGTAGGTAGGAAATAGTGGTCTGTTAGTTGATCACTTGTATCTGGGGGCATTCAGGATGCCAACATCGGTATATTGAACGCCGCCATGCCACAGTGAGCATTGTCTTTGTTCAAGAACAGGTTTTGCATTGAAATACTGGTGTTTTTGTTCTCTTTAAAAACAGAAACAACTTTTCGCTTCATGCCAAAGTTACAAGAGGATGGGTGTAGAGTGTCCAAACCGTCCTGTGTACCTGGCTAGTTTTCAGCACCCTGAGTTGTAAATTTCCCATGTGCTTTGACAGCAGGAAATGATGTGCTTGTGTTTGTTCTTTGAACAGATGGTCTAAGCCGACAGGTTTCATTACATTGTTTGTCAAGATGAATTATTAGCTATAATGCCTGCAGTCACAGATAGAAAATATACACGGCTTTACTTGCTAGAGAAAGATACAGATCAGGATGTAGAGCAATTAGCTAGACAAACAGAATCCTGGTCAAGAATTGGATTCAAATGATTTAACTTTTATTGCCAGGAGTCTTTTGTAGTATTTCGGAAACATTCAATGACGTACGCTCTGATCATGGCAAACCACTACAGGCCACAATAGTTATTGCAATTTTTTTCTTGAATCTGTAAATATAACTTAAAAATATTGTGAAATGTGTGTATATATAAATATTATGCAAAGACAGTTGCAGAGCTCATTAATAAGTATAACCTAAATGCAGCGCTGACAATTTTGCTGGTAATTATTCTTGTCAAGTGAACCTTACAATCCAATGATAATATCTGGAAAGAGCACATTAATGTAATGCTCAAGTAGCAGTAATTCTGTTAATCAAAGCAACCACCCATGGATTTTCACTTTTTAAATTGCACTAGAAATGACAGTACTGGTTTACAGTACTGTCGTTTTGGAAATAAAAGGGATATGTGCACTGTCACATGTCACCTAGACTCTTTATTTTGAACTTAATTTTATTACGAACCTTACACCGATTAGGGAATAAGGTAAGAGAGCAAATAAATCAGCATCTGGACAATTCATGTTGCAATGCAAGGGAAACAAATACATACATTTTTTGCATGTGGGGAAAATACCTCCTCCTCATATCTCCCAACTTTTGAGCTCCTCTAATCTGCCCAATAAGGAGACAGAGCCATTGGAGGGGTGGGTGTGGCCTCAGGTGGAGGGTTTCGTCTAGCGCCACAACCCTTCATTTTCAATTTTTTTTGGGGGTGTGACCAACGCCCACGCAGATGCCTAGCCCCCGGCTCCCCTCCCTTCCCTGATCAATGCATGTTTTCAACACCAAGCACCCATCCCTCACCATAACATCACCTATAGTACAGATCTGACTTCCCATAGATGGGAAATAATACAAAATGGGGGAAATTTACTAAGATGGGAGATCTATTTCACATGGGATGTTGCTCTGGGCAGCCAATCAGAATATACTTATTTATTTAGCACATTCTACAAGTTAATAGATAGTTAATAGTATCTGATTGGTTGCCCATAGCAACATCACATGTGAAATAGAAATCTCATCTTAGTAAATTCCCCCTTATGTATCTCAAGGAATGTGAATAGTCTTTGAAACAAGCAAAATAATTGTACAGCATAAAAACTCTCCATTTTACAATCCTACAGTAGTCTAAACAAACAGAGATTTATGAAGTAGCTGGTGAGCACCCTGAAATGGCTTGTTGTGAAAACGGCTATATAAATGTATTAACAGTCTAATATTTCAAAAAGACAGCTTCATCCGAGTATGCCAGCAATGAATTTGAGCTCCAGACAATAGTTTTGATGTTATATTGGAAACGTGTGTGGCGCCTTTAGCTAATCTAGTTTATTTAGTATGTGACAGACTTGCAGTGTATTATATTTAGCTGAAATAGCCAATCCCATCACTATTAGATTTCTTTTACAGATATGTTTTAATAATAAGGTTTCAAGAATTGTTGAAGAAAAGGACATTTTCAGTACACTTTTATGCAGCAATAAAACAGGAATGATCAAGTTTGTTTTAGACTTGTCTGTGGAGACATATGGTAGGGCCTGATTCAGAACTGCACGCTTGCAGATATTCTCGTAGCTTAACAGTTATTTGCAACTGAGCATGTATGAAAATGACTGGAAATCCATGCTTTATAGTTCAGTTGAGCTAATATGTATGTTTCACAGGATATGGGTAAAAACCGGACCCGGACAAGACCCCGGACCGCACATCAAACTCTGCATTCCGGTGTCTGTAGCGGGGGGGGGGGGGGGGGGTGGTGGGTGTTTACAGCTGTCCCAAGGGAGAGGAGGAGGAGGGAGGAGAATAAAGCTTTCCTGTATGGTCCGGGCGTGTAGCAAAACCGGAATGGTCCGGAACCACACGGGGAGGCTGTAATCTCCCCTTCTCCATGTCTCTGGTGAATGCTATCACAGGCATCCCCCGGACAAGACACCTCCCGGATGGGACACCCCCCCGGACCAGACACTACAAGCTACAAGATTTTGATGTCCGGACCGGGGTCTTGTCCGGGTCCAGTTTTTGTATAGTCCCTGTTTCACAAGCATGCCAGTGCAAGGGGCTGTGTTGAGAGATGCACAGATGCAGCCATGTTAAATTGGAGGAACTTCACCTGCCAGAGTGCTGATGGTGAGGCTGATGGTGGGGTAAAAAAGTTGCACCAATCAGTGCACACGGGCCTTACAACTGAGCATCTCAGGCCTTGCACATTCGGCAATAGTATTGCATGGTGATGCCACTATTATCACACAAGAATTTGAAGTATGTCCCTGGCCCTAATTTCAGTGCTTCCACATTACAGGCAATGTATTAACTTCATTTACACTTTCTTGTCCTTTCTTGTCAGTTTGTGTGGTCTAGTGACAGTCTTATGTACTGCTCCAGGGAGAACCCATCTACTGCATATGGCACAGCCCTGTGAGGTCTCACCGCAGTGGTGGCATTTACAACTGATTTAGCTACTAGCTAGGCTACTGTATTGTGTACTACTACAAAGTCTTGTTGTAAATCTTATATATACTTTGTTACATAGTTACATAGTAGCTTTGGCTGAAGAACGACTTACGTCCAACAAGGTGGGGGAACTAATTTTTAGCTACCACCTAATTACCCCCCTCCCTCCCCCCCCATTAGGCAGAGACAGGGCCAGTGGTAGGATTTTTGGCATCCCATGGCAAACTAGAATGCTTTCCTGTGAGAATTACTGTGCAGGGCCAATGTGGAGGTTAAAATGTTACACCAAACCGTTTGAGGTTGTGGAACTCAGTTCCACCCCGTTCCCCCTCACTTTAACCCCTGATCCCTATATATAAATTGTGTATTCTGATTTAATTCCGGACAATTTCTGATTATTGGTTGTACCCTGGGATGTTTTTAACCAATAGATGTTTGTCCAACCTTATTTAAAATGTATTATTTGTGTCAGTTGACACCACCTCTCCAGGAAGACAGTTCCATAATTTCACTGCCCTGACCGTAAAAAAGTTTTTCTGTGTAAGGGTACAAAATCTTCTCTCCTCTAGTCTAAACGTTGTTATCAGGGCCAGCCCGAGCCCCCCAGACCTCTGACCTGTTTTCCCCTCAAGACCTGAGTGCAGCCCCCTCTCCCCCCCCACACACAGGTGACCGGTGAGGTGATGGAGTGATGTAATGGGAGGTGGGGAGTGGAGTGATAAGGAGGGGAGGGAAGGAGGGGGTGATGTAACAAGGGGCAAGCTGACAGGGGGGTGAGGTAATTGGGGGATGAGCTGACAGAGGGTGAGGTTATGGAGAGCGTGAGGGGGTGAAGTGATGGGGAGCGAGAGTGGGTGAGAAGACTGAAGACATAAGTAAGTATTGGAATAGGGCTTAATTTAGGCACGTATAATAATGACCGGATTGCATTTTCTAAATTTAGCAAGCCGCGCTGAATTAGGCGTATATACTGTACACAAAAATTACACACATGTACTATCAACATATTCATTATAAAAATGAGAAAAGTAATAAATGTTTCTTCTGACTATAAATATATTTAAAACCCCAAATTATACTGAGAAGAGCGACACATTTGAAAGTCATATGGTACAAATTAACAAATCCTACAAATGTGCCAACTTGAAGTCACAATAAAATGGTATTGTCTGTTAGGTACTTAGCAGTTCTAAACTCCCCGGCGAGCCGCTTTTAGCAATAATTCAGCTGGAAAGATGAGTTAATGATTTCAACAAATTTCCTGCTCTCTGCTGTCAGTCAAAGCCCACTTAATTCTAATCTTACAATGTATTCCCCAGCATCAGACCCAGCCAGGGACAGTGTCAGTGATATGCCAAGCTCATGGTTCAGCCATTCTTATGGTAAATGTTTTGTGCTTTCATGCTGGGAGACTTTTATCAAACCTATTAGTCTGTGTTTTAGAGATCGTTAGTCTTCAAAGGCTGAAACATTCCAAGTCCCTTATCCTAGGAACACTCATGTCAGCTAGATGGCATGCAGAGGATACATTTCTACAGCCTTTACAACTCATGAGAATTCAGCTTTATGTGAATGCTACAGATTGGGTCACAAATTTATTATGGGAAAGTGATATAATTTGATTCACTCATTCCTCTACATAGCATGGAATGAGAAAAACGCTGGCACTGAACTTATTAGGTTACTGTAGAAATCACAGATTTGGTTTCGCCAAATTGGAGGCCTGACACATGTTTCAAACTAAAGTTGATACGTTGATGGAAAAGTTTAAGTAGATTCAGAATGTGATTCTGAGTTAACAAAACACTTCATAACAAGAAATGTGTTACTTTTGGCAGATGTTAATGAGGCAATAAATATGTATGGTGACATGTACTGTATAGATGTGTATGACTGTATTATGTATATGCTTAAACAAGCTTTTGATGGGTTATACCAAGACCCTTGTTCAGCAATTATGAGAGAAGCTCTCTAAGCCCTGTGCTAATTTATTAAACTAGCTGATGATTTTTCTGTGCTTACTCGGGGTCTCTGAGAAGAAGCTGGAGCCTCAGTGATGTGCTTATTTGGCCTTTACCTGAGTCTACATGAGCAACATTGGCAAAAGCTGATGTTGAATGGTTGGGTGTGATTACATGATCCAATGAGAAGATACTTGTACTCAAGAGTGGTGGATTGTGGTGGTGCTGCAGCACAGTCCAAAATTAAAATAGGGGAGTCACACCAACTGCCAGAGTTCCCCAGCTGGTGATGTTTGACAGTGGTGAGGTTCCCCTATTTGAATTCAAGGCTACATCTACAAGTTGCATTTAGCAGGATGCATTGGAACAGGATCCTATTTAGCAGGATGTAGTTTCTTGTGTCTACACATTGCATTTTAGCAGGATGCAGCAGGCTTGTGTCGATATCCTCTTGAGTAAGCATCCTGCTAAACAGCTCCTGTTCGACTGCATCCTGCTAAAACGCAATGTGTAGAAACAGCCATAGATTTGAATGTGCAGGCTTCTTCCTGCCGAACAGGTCCCTTTAAAAGTGACCTGGGAAAATGCAACTGCACTGCAGTCTCACCTCTGAAACCACCATCGGTCCCACTCTTGCTTATACCCACTATCATCAGGATACATTGTCTAAATGTGTAGACAATGGGCCCAGAACCATATCTGTGCTTGCCATACAAATGTTTCCACATACATCTAGCCTCCTCGCCCATTTACCACCCCATGCCATGGCATCATGTGTTAGCCTGAGTGTCTTTGCGTGTGGCTTTTTACATTTAAATGTGTCTTCTTCATAAAGCTATGTAATTAGTATGCATAGTAACATGCGTTCCACACTTGCTGCACCAAGCTTAGCATGAAAAAGATGTTTAGCTACTTATTCGGTCTCCACTTTATCTCTCTCTCTCTGTGGCTTAGTACATAGGCCTATAGACTTTAAGGATAATGAGGAGTGGGAGCATCTTTAACTGGTTGGTTGAGTATTGCACTGTGGCATACTCAGCTACTGTATCCACTCAAAGATGCCCCACCCCCTGCTGTCACAGGAGCCAGTGCTATACTAACAACATAATTACAAAGGGGAGTTACATGAGAAAATGGTAAAAACCGCATCTGTTGAAGGTACCAGACCTTTACTAGAGAATGTATTTTTCCTATTCACAAAGCATTAAAGCAGACATGCATATACATTTTGATTGTGGTTAGAAAATAAATCAAAACCAAGATTCAGACTGATAATGAATATTATCAGCATTGTAGTTCTGGTTGACATACAAAAAACTTGTTATTATTCAATTGCTTTGCAATAAGTGTGGTACTGTAAGGACGTCGAAGGCAAATGATCGCTGACATCTGGAATGCCATTTGAATTATGTGGTCTGATGGTTTCCATATTTTGTAAATTGAACATTGGCAGAAAAAAAACGGAAAACCCATTGGTATTGCCAAATATAATGAATGTATTTTTCTATAATCAAGATTTTGTTTTAGAAAAATCTATATATTTAGATTTGAAAATGTTTTACTTTTAAATCAATTACATTTCTATCTGGATTTTAGTGTATTTAAGATCTAATTTTCAAAAGTACTGTAATATAATAAAATAGGTAAACAGCTGATGGGAAAACACAACAAATGAATATAGGGGCATACACATGGGGTGATTTTTGTATATTTTCGAAACATTCTGTCTAGATCTCTAAGAAATTAAGCACAAATCACTCTGTGTGTACAGGCTATATTCCTAGAATAGTTTCACCACTGAACTTGTTATTTTATATATTTCTCTAGTAAAATTGTAACTTATCAAGCAGTATATATTACATTTGCACAGAAACAAATGCAAGGAATACAGCTGTGATCTGAAAAAAGTAACACACAGAAATAGTATTGGTGCTTCGAAACAAAATGCATCTTTAAATTTACTTTATTCGCTCTACTGAACACTATTCAGGATGAAGGGCTATTCACACTGCAGACTTGGAGCAATCCTTCTTTCATTGGAGTTACTTGGGCAAAAAAATTATCTGTGTTTAAAAAGCCAAGTGAACTATGCAGACTAATGAACTGTAAATCTTTTCCATCTAGAGAGTAGTTGATTAGGTAGTGTCTTGCAGTAGTCCAATTATCAGTGAACCATAGATGATCCAGCACGTTAGCAGAAGACAGTGCTTCAGAGATGCAAGACAAATTAGTGACACAAATGCTTTAATACAAGTGTCAGTAACTGCCAGTTTCTGTTATGGATGTGCTGCTACTTTCCTAGTTATTACGGGGATTGTAATTGGCAGAAATATGAACAGAAACATGGAAGAACAATGAAGATGTAGCCGCTCTTATCTATTCAGTGGCTAGTTGCACCCGCACCCCATAGACCTTTTTTTGTCTAAATACAGATGTGAATAGTTGCAGCCAGGGGGAGTAAGTTACTCATGTGCATGTGCGTATGCATTCTGCATACCTCTCAACTGTCCTGATTACAGCTGGACAGTCCCACTAATTGAGGCTGTCCCGCTGTCCCTCCCGAGGGTAGCAGTGTCCCACATGTGTGGGGAAGGGGGGGAGTTGGGGGAGCGGGAGAGCTCCACTTAGCCAGTGATCGCTGAAGAGATGCCGTGTTCAGGGAGGAAGTGGGGGCTGTCCAGCTGCTCAAGGAGTGCTAGGCATGCCCGCAAAGTGGTGAAAAAAGAGGGTTGCTACACTAGGCAATGCCTCCTTTGATCGAAGTCCTACCCATTCACTCGAAAGCCCAGTCCACTTTCTGGGCTGCTCACGCCACAGGTCCCACTTATATGAAGACAAAATATGTGAGGTATGCATTGTGAGTTGGGTGAAGCTGACTGCATCTGTATATTACACACCCTAAGCAAATGGTTAAGGATATGTAGGGTATTTGGGAGTTACGGAATTTAAAAGTTTTTTTCTTCTTGGAATTAACTCCAGTACTTGATATAACTGATACCCTTAATTAATTGGGAACTCTATCAAAACCAATGTAATTTTTGTAATTCTCAATTATGACAGTTATGCAATGGGAGCGGAGCGAGGCTCCTGGCCCGAGACACGGCAAGGAAAATGAGGCATGCAAGGGGATGCACTACACAAACCAGGGGTCCACATATGCCCAGGTTTTGTCATTGGCACCCAAAAAATGTGAAAACCTCATGTTGGCATGTTCATGTTTTGACTTTTTCGATGCCGACCCTTTGCTTGTTGCAACCTTGTGTTAATGTTGACCGTGTCCATGTTGACCGCTTGTCGTTGCCCTAATGACCGTCGACCTAGATACTGTCTGTGAGCTATTCGACATGCATCCTGGAGATCCAAAAGGTGAGGTTCCAGGATCAACTGCAGAGAGTGTAACATCATGAATGGCATCATAACAGCTACCATCTGGCACCTTTTGCAAAAGGAGATGCAAAATGGGTTACAGCAATTTACATCATCCCAGACCTCTCATACCCAATGCTCTTTAAAAGTGAATGGGATATAAAAGAGTTCTCTTCTCCTGGGTGAGCTCCTTAAACTCAAACTCCTGAACATTTATGGAGAGTAAGCAAATATGTTTATGGTATAAATTAACAAAAATAAAAGAACAGTTGATCTCTTCTCAGCAAGCTATTGTCGAGTAGCTCATCCCAGCCTTGTGCAGCTCTACAGTTTTGGCCCTGGTGTCCTTAGAGAGCTCTCTACTGTTTGATGGTGTGGACAGGTGTCTCTTTATACAGGTTACCAGTTCAAACAGCTGCCATTAATACAGGTAATGAGTGTAGAATAGAAGAGCTTCTTAAAGAAGAACTAAAAGGTCTGTGAGAGCCAGAAAACTTGCTGGTTGGAAGGTGTCCAAATATTAATTTTCCACAAGAATATACAATTTTTTTTAAAAAAATCATACAATGTGATTTCCTGTTTTTTTTCCCCCGCATTCTGTCTCTCACAGTTGCATTGTACCTACTGTATGATGGAAATTACAGACCTATCTAATCTTTTTAAGTGGGTCAACTTGCCCAATCAGTAGCTGTACAAATACTTTTTTGCTCCACTGTGGATTAAAGGTAGGAGAAGATAGAGACGATGCTGTTTTTTTATGGGCCTTTAACTAGTAAATAATATAATAAAAATATAAAAATAATCTCATCCTAAAATGACATTAAGGGGGAAATTTACTAAAGGAAATTTGTAAAAAATAGGTGTATTTGTATCCAGAAATACACTTATTTTTGACATTTATTATCCCGAAAATACGGCAATTCGTATTCGTATTGATAGCACATCAATACGACTATGAATTGCCGTATTTTTGGTACAGTAAATGTCAAAAATAAAAGTATTTCTGGATACAAATACACCTATTTTTTTTACAAATTTCCTTTAGTAAATTTCCCCCTAAGTTTCTGACCTTCAGTGCAAAAGCAGGCGGAGTTTCATGAATAGATAGGTTGAACTTGATGGACTAACATCTTTTTTTCTGCCTTAATTACTATGTTACTATGAAAAGATTTGGGACCTGGTGCTATTTAAGCCTGATTTCTTAGTTTGTGTTATTCGTGTTGCAAAGAAAAATCTTGTACAAATCAATATATTTATCCAAAACATCATATCATTAATCGGATGCTATTAATTATCACAACAGTTTACTAGAATATATTGTCGACTTTTGTGTCACTGTTACCAATGGGTAATATTAATTAAATAGTTGTCAGTAACATATTAACCTTCTCACTTCAATCTGCCATCTAGGCTATTGCATGATACACATCCCTACTTAGAAGCCAGCAGGATGAATACAATTAAATAGGTCTCATGTTCAAGCTATGTCTGACTCAGGGCTTGTAGACATTTCTCCTGGGTGGCATGCGTACCCAGCAGGAAGGCCTCCATTGGCTACGGTTGTTAATTTTTGTTTGGTTCTGAACCATGCTGCTGATGGATATTTGTAGGCTTCATTATTCACTCACTGGGTGGCAGATGCATAAGTAACAACTTCTGAATGCCTCTCTACGCTGCTCCAGCCAGGGTCAAATGCTACTGCTGAGAAGATGCACAAAGACAGCTGACACATAGGAACATCATGACAATGTGATATTATGTTGCCTCCTTATATGCATATGTCAAAAACATTTGTGCGTGCAATTTAATGCAATGTTAATGCATTACCAGGATGTTATCATTATTTTCAATATATTCGTTTCTTTAGTTCAATATTTTAGCAATTAATCGGTATTGTGACATTGGAAGTTATTACATCAAATCAAATCAAATTTACATTTTGCTAGCTTCTCAACTAAGTATTAGAAATACCCTTCCAGAATCTTTGCAATTCCTAGTGATTATTGGCTGCTAAATTACCACCACCGTTCCTGTAGCTAATTGGGCACAAAAGGAACGGGACAGATATTTTATGGCAGTACTTAGGTATATATATATATGTATACAGTATATATATATATATATATATATATATATATATATATATCGAGAGAGAGATCCGGTTGTTCGGCACTCAGCATGATGGGACAGCTTGCCGGGTTGCCTTCATAAAAAGTTGACATATGTATCTGTTACCCTCTGGCCTTGACAGATCCAGCAAGGAGAAGCGGCACTCCACGGACTTATAGTCTGTGGAGTGCCGTCCATGGAGTCCGTGGAGTGCCGCTTCTCCTTGCTGGATCTGTCAAGACCAGAGGGTAACGGATATATATATATATATATATATATATATATATATATATATAATCAGAAAACATTGAGAGCCTTCAGCCACACACACTAGTGTAGCTCTTTGTGGCAATTCCAGAGGCTTTGTCTGTGTTCTGCGGCTGCCTGCTTTCAGTGATTACACTAGTAGCTTCTGCTTTCCATAACAGTGATTTCATTGTTTACACTGTAAGTAACATGAACTTGTTTGTATTGTGCTTTTTATTTTTAAGTATGATAGTAAAGCAATAACACAGTGAGAACTCTATAACTAACAATATCATGGGCCACTTCAGAGCCGAGGAAGTTTCTGCTGTCAATCAAATACATTTTCCAAACTGAGCTCCCATATGAATAATGTATCTTGGAATCACTTGGAGAATTGTCCTGACACATTTTACTTTACACTTTGAGAAATGTTTTGATTGTTGTGAGAATTAACTACTTTCCTGTTCTTGGATGGGTATGGATCATTGGACAGACAGCAACTAGGTCGACAAGAATTAGGTCGACACCACTAGGTCAACATGCATGAAGGTCAACATGACTGAATGTCGACATGCATGAAGGTTGACATGATTGAAGGTCAACATGGGTTAGGTCGACAGGGTCATTAGGTCGACTGCATTAGGTCGACATGGGACATTTCACTTTTTTTGTCCTGAATGTTGACACAGTCGACATGGACACTGAAACGTAGCACTCGCTGTGCTCACCATGCTTCGGGTATGCTGCCTCGCTAAGATCGGAACACTTTTAACAGGAATGGCCCTGAAACTCTTGCCTGATGGAAGCAGTTTGTACAGTTCATGGCCAGGGTGCAGATGGTCTTCTGTGATTTTCTTGACTCTGGTCAGGTACAGGTCGTTGGACAGGTGGCAGGTCAGTTCCGATGATCTTTTCAGCCGTCCTCACCACCTTTTGTAGCCTACGTCTGTCCTCCTTGCTGGTGGATCCATAACAGACTATGATCGAAGAACTTAACACTGACTCAAAGGTAGCAGAGTAAAATAGGAGCAACAGCTTCTGAGGGACATTAAAATTCTTGAGTTGTCTCAGGAAGAAAAGCCTCTGCTTGGCCTTTCCTATGATGGCGGCGGAGTTGGCCCCCCCACTTCAGTCTCAGGAGATCTTGCAGTTGGGGCTATTTGAGGTGACTTGACACATATGTAAACAGAGTGCTGATTGGGTGTTTTGGTTGCATTATGAACAATGCAGACCCTTTTCAGAGAAACCTCAATACAGCATCTACAGTACCTATTGCTGTTTTTTATATAATTATTTTCCTTTAAAAGAGTTCTGAAACAAGGTGTTATTTGATGTTACTAGGTTATTTGTCAGTACACTATGACAGGGGAAAAACAATATAATAACAAATGTAACAAATAAAGTTATATAATTTTTGAAGAGTAAAATAACTTTGTGAGTAGAGCCTTTGATAAGAGTAGAGCCTATAGTTTAGTGTTGAACGGTAACAAGTTCTGATATGCTGGATCTTGTAATAGTGCATGTTCCATATGACAGAATGCAGTGTCTGTCCCTTTAATCATAGCTTTATTGTTCCTGAACAAGAAACATTTATTTACACATCATTCAAGCACCAGAAGAAGGACCCGATTCAGGCTTGCTCGCTCGGAAGTGTATATTCGCTGATCAAAAAAGGATGGTTATATCCGTTAATGCAGCTGGGATGGTGAATGTTATTTCATTGTGGTGGAAGGTGCTCTTCATAGTGAGATGTGTTTTACTTACATATGAATCTGTAAGATTGTGTGTGTACAGTAACATTCATTCTAATCTGCACAGCAGCATCTGTCACATCTAGTCGCTGACAGTTGTTATCTAAAATAAGCTTCCAGTGACGCCATTGTGTATTTACTTTGCATCCCCCTTGAGCAGAACAGAAATCTATGTGTGAGTGACACAACCATGTTCTCTTACCAAGCAGATATGCTGAGCATTTATAGAAATCCTGCAATCCTGGCAGATACCAGAAGGGTTGGTGCACCTGACTGTTCTGGATTCTTAGACATTTGTTAAAATGAGTTACACAGTCTCATTCACCTTTGCAGCACTGTTCTAATAAAATAGCATTGGACTGCAGTTGCATTGCTTGTGACAGCTGTATGCGGAAAAAAAATATTATTATTCCCACCCATGGAATAATAGGGCGCTCTGTGAAATAATTAGGTTGGGCGCATTAATAATATATATGTAGGCACATAATCAAATATTGAGTGGGTTTAATTGTTTTGATCTGTCAAGGCGGTTTAATAACTCTAGTCAAGGCGGTTGACTAATGATCTCACAGGAAGTCAGATGTGATCTAAGTGGCATGCTCTGTTTTCCTGTTTGTTTATTTTATCTTGAACAACCATTCTTTTAATTATTGTCTAAGAACTGTGTGATGAAGCTTTTTTTTTTTTTTGATAAGCAGTGGTAAGGCTTAAAATTACATTTTCGATAATGCTTTTTATACTGTATGCCATTGCCAACTAAGGTCCAAACTCAGGGGCAGATTTTTTAAGCTTGGTGGTGATAAAATGTCTGGTTTTATCGCGGGCCAATCAGCTCCTATATGTGAAGTTAGAGGCTTGGTTTGAAAAATCAGAGGTAGGAGCTGATTGGTCGGTGACAAAAACCAGACACTTTATCACTTCACCGAGCTTAATAAATCTGCCCCACAATTAGCTACTTCAAGATAACAGATTCGAAAAAGGGTGGTAGCCTCAGGCTTCATTATTATTATTGTCTGAAGCTATTAAATTCCTCTTTTTTTCATCCAAACCCATTTTAACACCTGTTAACGTTTCAATGGGTGTTAACAGACAGAGGGCCAGATTCTCTAAGCTTCAAAAGTGATAAAATGGAGAGTGATAAACAGCCAGCCAATCAGCTCCTGCCTGACATTTTTCAAACACAGTCTGTTACATGTCAGGTAGGAGCTGATTGGCTGGCTGTTTATAACTGTACATTTTATCACTTTTGAAGCTTAGAGAATCTGGCCCAGAATCTGTGAAAAAATTCACAAAATAAGGAGTTAACAGGGTGGTAGCACCCTTTTTTCATGTCTGAACACTTACAAAAAAATTCTGATACATGCTTCCAATGAGCTTACTTTGGGGATACTGAGGGATCAATTAGCCCACAGTAAAGCACCGCAGCTAATTAAATTCTCCCATAAATGTTTTTTTTGTTTACTTTACACAAAAGTGCAGAAAAGATAAAACCTTTTTTTTCACCAAATGAACTGAGTTCCCGGGGTCTGCTGATGCCTACGCTCAGAATAGTTTGCACATTGTGAGGTACAATATGCAACGTTGGGACCATTTAGGATAGTTTTTTATTTAAAATTTTTTATTACATTTGAAAAAAAGAGTTCTGAATTATTGTATTTCCTTGCACTTTAGCTAGTGTATTAAAGTTTACTGGAAGCTTTTCTATGCACCAAGACAGCTAAAATATGTAACTAGAAAAAGCAGGACATTTTTTTTTCGCTAAGCATATAAAAATTGAGTAGGAAATTGACTTACCTGGTATAAGTATTTTATGGTCACATTCATCTACATGGAACTACATGTCTATTATTACACAAATAAAGAAAGATAAATAATAAAAATAGCTGCGTGATTGGGCCTGCCAGGATGCTGATCACCATTGTTAACCCCCCCAAATTGTACTTTGGGGCTTGGTGATGAAAATTGACAGATGTGTCATCATACATCATTGCTGCAGTGTCACTAAACAGCCCCTCTCTACAACATCAGTCAGCTACAATAACCTATTCTATGTCAATCTCAAATTGAGAAAGGCAGGATTACAAAAAAGAATCTTAGTTTAGATGTATTCAGTAGTGGTAGTATATTTTATTAATGGCTATAAAACTTGTTGCTATGTACAAATGCTTGGCGTTCAGGCATTCTTCTCCCTCAGCTGACATTAATCAGGTCACCAATCACCATACATGCTGCATCATGAAAGTCTTTTCAGGAATTAACTATGAAACAATAGTATTTTCTTATTGTGTGAATCAGAATGGAAAGCCCCAAGGCTCCGGCGGTCTTTTCATACAGGATGCATCTTTCAAGTGGGGATCATATACTTAAAAGAGAGATTTAGAATAACTAGGATAACCAATTCATGATAACTAGCAGGGTTGGCATTCAAACAAAGGAGCAATTCTGAGCCAACAGTTGTCTAATAATACAATACGTTGTACTGACAAAGGAAATCGTTATTTCAAGTGAGTAATGAATAGCAAACTGCAAGATAATGTCAGCACACTACCTAGTCACATAGAGGACTATTCATTACGACTAATAGGGCTCTGACACATGTCGAAATGCTAGTTAACCCATGTTTTATTTAATGGAACTGTACATTATTAGGGGCCTGATGGATGCGCCTAATATTCAACAAACTCTGAAAGCGGAGCAGATCCCGCCACCACACTGCGTGATCTTTGGTTGGGTACATGCGGGCACTGTTGAGTATTACTGCTACCTCTGATCATGGGGTTAGCTGTTTTTAAGAAATTATGCACCCACTGCCACAACTCGTTCATCAACTCGTGATGCCACCCAGACCCCAGATGTTTTGTTATAATAAACAATAATAAATGTAAAAAATATATACAGGTTTCTTGATTTAGTGATGTAATACACTAAACCTGTACATGCGTATATATTGTTTTTACCCTGTTGCTTTATTAAAGATAGTATCCTGCTAGAATTGATGCCACCCAAAGTAGGCCAATTTTCTGCTCAGATGGATATGAAATATTTTTTTATTGTTATTTACTGTTGACAACATTATGAACAGAAGATGCACATAAGGTAATAACTAAGGCCCTTATTCTGGTCTGTGCGGCCGGAGCCGCATACGTTGCTCCGGCCGCACAAACCAATCCCCGCCTACAAGACGGATCGCCACGGCCGTCCGTACGCGGACGGCTGGCGATCCGCATGAAAATGGTGGGGCGTACGCCTCCACCATGGTGGGAGCTGCACCCTGCATTCGATGGTCGACGACCATCGAAGGCAGGGCCGCACGCTCCACCCGCTCACGCAAGCTTAGACCACACGGACAATCGTCCGTGTGAAAGCTTGTATGGGGGTGGAGAGCTGACATCCGGCGATGTCAGCTTTCCGCCCCCATCACTGGCGTCATAGCCTCATTACCATGCATACGCCCCGCGTTTGCATGGGAACGCCCATGAAACGCGGGGCGTATGCATAGGGAAATGAGGGTATTAAGCCCCTCACGCCCCTATACGCCCCCTTTGCGGCGTAAAAAATTTTTGTGCGGCGATTTCCCCTGCACATGCGCAGAGTGACCTCTGCGCATGTGCAGAGTGAAAACATCGGCGGTACAGCCGCACGCGGGCCGTACCGCACAGACCAGAATAAGGGCCTTAAGTGCCACAGGGTTCTCATTGTTCTGTACTTTGGAACCAGCCAGGCACAGCGATTACAAACACATATGCTATTCTATGTCACCAGGGTTTTGCTTCTCTCCTGGCTGTCAAATTTTCAGCATAGTGACAAGAGTGGCCAGGAACGTCACTGTATTGGTTACATAGACATCAAGTGTTCTGCCACAGCAAAGCATTAAATACAGAACATGATGCAGAACATTTTTTGGTGTTGCTCAGTGTCACATTCCACCACCTGGGGATCACAAGGCTTCATTAAATAAACCAAATACCTTTTTAAGATTCTACAGATTTTTCTTGACACTCAGTTAACATTTAAACCACATTGCAGTCATATCTACATGCATCATGTTCATAGCTATTGACATTCACGCGGATACAGATGGGATCTTCTCGTTGACAGAGGAACTGGTGACATTGGTGATTTGATACAGTGTTGACAGAGTGAGAGTTCAAAGGCATGGTTTAAAGTTGGATTAAGCACATCTTATTAAAATCAACACCAAAATAGCCTTAGGGGGACATTTGCAAATTCTATATACCATGGCAATAAACGAACTAGAGTACTATCAACTTTATTGATGGGGATTGATATCAGTATCATGTTACTAACCTAGGAAATATGTTTTTTTCTTGAATTTAGTCTAATTGTCATCAGAGATAGAATCTTGCAACTATATTTTATTCTACTATGTAGAAATTCATTTGTACAAACTAGATGACTTTTTAAAAGATATCACTCATTTTGGCCCTTCTGGGCGATCGCTTTTAAAAAAAAGTTTAATGTGTGTGATTAATATCGATAACCGTGCTCGCTCCTGTGCATGGTTGAAGAAACCCCCACCCAGTCCCCATCATCTGTGCAGCATGCTCAAGGTTACAGCAGCCAGGTGGTGGGTCACTGCCGGTATCATTTACCGATATTGTTCAGTGTGTATGTGCAACACGATTTGCTTGGGCTCATAGGTGATATCATTAATGATAGCGGAGGTAGAGCTGGTTGGCTAGTGTGTACGGGGCTTTAGAAAGCAAATATGTTTATCTAAAAAACTCTCTTGATGCTTAACCCTTTGATTGCCAAGTGAATTTGTCAAAATAGGCGTTAAAAATGCCAAGCATTTGTACATACCAACAAACATTCATCATAATGACCTGTAATTTTTACCTTATATGGGAAATTGTATATTTTTTTACACAACATTTTTTATTTGAATTTATGTAACAAATGTGAGTGACACTGGCATTTTTAGCAGATATTCTGAACATCTCTCACAGAGCTGTTGGCACTCAAAGAGGGTTGATTTTGTAGTTACGTTCTTTTCTAGGACGAGCATTCATAGGAAACCACTAATAATGATACACATTTGCTCAGATGCTGAGTACACATGGTGCAATAAGATTGCTAGCGATATATTGCTAGCAATATATTGCCAGTAAATCATATTGCTCAGTGTCTCCTTTTCATCAGCGATGAAAAGGAGACACTGCTACTGTCAGAGGGCGGGGGGGAGCAGCAGCGTCTGCTTGCTGCTTTCACGCGGTGGGGGGGCGACCCGTACGGAGGAGGGAGGGAGCAGCAGACGCTGCTGCTATCACGCGGCGGGGAGGAGAGAGATCCGAACGGAGGAGGGAGCAGCAGCAGAAGGGAATCCTTCTGCCGCTGATCTCCGCTGACCTCCTGTTCAGCGCCGGGGGGAAGTCGCTGGTCGCAAGAGCATGCTCCTGCGACCAGTGACCATTAGGGAGTGCACACGGGAGCGCGCAGCTGGCGATTTATCGCCAGTAGCACTCCAAATCACTGGCAATATGGTCGCTCAGCGACCATATTCCTAGCGATTTCAGCCAATATTGCCCCCGTGTGTACCCACCTTAACTCACAGTAACTATAGACCAATAATCAGTTGCAGACAATCTATGGACACTGAGAATTTAAATGAGCTGTGGACACTTGGTCTATACGGTAGAATGGTAAAGTTAGTTTATTTAGTACAGGAACTGACATCAGCGTATGCAACTATCCTGGCAAAATGGCAAGCTGTATTTCTGTATGGATGAATTCATTTGGCTGCTTCTAATATTCATCTTCAAAGAATTCATTTGTGAATAACTCCTGATTCGCCAAACATTAGCTGAATGAATAACACGGACTGTGTAATCAGATTGCAGTGCAAGGACCATATGTTACTTTTAAAGAATACACGTTGTTTATTAAAATGTTCTGGAACAGGTTTTGATGTGAAACAACCCGTAGTCAGAGGTAAAACAGAAGAAAGAAAACATACATTGACGTAGATATAAATAAAAAACTCATCCTAAACTTAAAAGTTTGTATGCGTGGTTTTAAAATACAAAACAAACATGCAAGGAATAGCAATATGTAGATATCGGGAGGGTGATCCAATATGAGATGTGTTGCCAAGCAGCTGTTACAGTGAATAAAGGGAAAGGCACTTCCAATAAATACACAGGAAAGAGAAATACAAATGTAACTGCGCTTAAGGCATTAAAACATATATGACAATTAATTCCAGTGCAATATGACAAAATATTTAATTAATATTTAAAAATATTTAAAAATACAAACACAAATACTGTATCATAAAATATTTACCCAATGGTCAAATGTCCAATTGTAACACTGATTATGATGGAAAAGGTGTCTGTTCCTATTGCCCTTAAGATAGGTGTGGTTAGCCGGCAGGGCTGGTGATAGAATCGCCAGCCCCTGCAAAGTTAAGCCCGGCTCCATCTGTAGATGACAAATTGATGGCCAAGCTGTATGTGGTTCCAGAGGTCTTAATTCCAGTTGCTGCTAGAGGATGTTATTCCCAACTGAATGGGAAGATGGTCATAGGTTCTCAAGGCAGAGAGACCTGGCAGAGCCTAGTTTGTTCCCCGTTCAGCATTTGGAAGTTCTGGATATATTTAGGTTAGGTCTGGTTTGGTCACATATGCATAGTGGTAATGTAAATTTCATACCAAAAAAGGTAAATGACAGTCACCTGATGCCTATGGCTGCATCCAAGTATGTAGATTTTTCCTAAAAAACAGACATACCTGTTATTTACGATAGTTTAAAACTATTTGGAGATCAATGACAAACCTCCTCCCCCCCATTCCCTGTGTCTTTAGCCACATCTGTCATCGTGGGCAACAGGACCCAGCAGGGAACTGGCATCAGCAAAGGGCATACATACTGTACTTGCAAATGCTGTCAGCAATGGAGTTATGGCAGCATGCAGGAGCACAAATCGCCACATTGAAGGGTTTCAACATTTTGTTGTTCCAATCTATTGGAATTGGCCAAATTGTTAGAAAAAAGTTGTCGAGTGTGTACCGAGCTTTAGAAAGACAACAGTGTGATGACTGTGGGACTGTTATGCCATTGGAGGCCTTGGCCAATACAGACAATGGTGAGTTAAATACAGCAAAATAAGTTAAAATATGTCTTTTATCTCATTATACTCCACCCAAACTGCTTATTTTAGAATTGGGTGGGGTTATATTTCATGTTCTTTAACATTGTTCTTTGAAAGTCTAAATATTTAACGTTTTAGGAAAGCTAAGATGGAGAATGTGATAAACTGTAAAAACTCCATTTGGTCTTGAATTATGATGCATAGATACATTTCAAAAATAAAATGTCAACATAGTTCAGTAATTCATGTCTGCCTTAATGTGTTCTATTGTTATGTCTGGAGAAAGCCATAACATGCACATCATTTGTTTCAAATGTCCTCCGGCCTGCTAAATATATTCTTGCACCGGGTCAAAATCAACCAATCAATTTACAAGTATTACATTTTAAGATGGTATCATCTAAGTTTTTGATAGTGCAGAAGTGTGTCCTGAAGTGAACCCATAAATTACTTATTAATTAAATTGAAACTTGGGAATCTAATCTAGAATAGACTGTCATATTTTCTATTAGTAGATAAAGGTTGTGTTCATGAGTACATGGACAGTATTGTATTTAATTTAATGTATCCTATGTCTAAATACTACTGAATGTAGTGTAAATGACTGCATTCTGCCCATGTTGGCATTGCTGGGGAGGGACTGACAAATTAACCAGCCAATAATGGCACAGTTTCTTCTTTTAGTGTTGTATACAGTTCCACATCTACCTACGTTTCAGCCAGTGAATCTACTCTTCAGCAGCTGCCTTACATACCTGCTCTCTACGAACAGCTAATCTCATGTTTTATTTTCAGTCTTAATGTAAATGTGTTATTGAGACTTGTAAGTAATTGACCCTGCCTTCTAAAACATCTTGTGTGAACTCAATATATTATTGAGTTTTGCTGATTGCAGATACTTTAAGGGAATATAATCTAAATGTCTTGTGTATAATATACAATTACACTCTATAAATACTTTAATTATGTGAAAGTGCAAATGTTATGGGAAAGAGACATTGATCCTTGTTTATGTTGGTCTGCCGAGAAGTCCTTAAGGTTAACAAACTGTCTCTCCTTTCTGAGATGGTTATCTTACATAACCCCCCAAAGAGGACATTTATAATGTTATTTTTAATTAGTTTTTTTTAAGTGTTTTTTTCTTCTCAATTTCACAAAATACCACCCTATTATAACTACACAGTGTATTACTTGCATTTATTTGTATATATAATGTATGAGACTTGTGCTTGGAATATGATGGTCTATTTATTCTGCTGTCTGGTGTAGTTGGGAACATTTATGGACAATTTCCTTGGGAAAGTGTTATTAATGGAAAATATTATATTATATTCCCATATATATTATATTGTGTTATTTTTACTCACCCTATTGTTAAATAAGACTGAAGAAAAATGATGGCTGCGATATTTTTTGTTTCATTATTCTTAATTACTACTACGTGTTTAAATTGATCATTTCAGGATACATTTGTTTGTGCTACAGTCCTTGCTGTTGCTTATCGTTATAGTGTAACCCTCATTGTTCTATGCATAGATCTAATTAAGACCAACACTGGACCTCACTCATAGTTGGACGCAATGCAAAAGTTAACCAGGGCGTGATTTGCTACCTATTCAGAGTTGTAACAAAAATGTCCATCTCTGCAACGGTAGGAGAAGCACAGAATTGCTCAAAATTAGTTTTTAATTAGTTTTTTATGTGTATGACTTATTAGTCATACACATAAATGGCAGGAAAGTGTAGCTAAGAAGCATGGACAGTGTAATAGTTAGTATTACTGGGATGCAGTTAAAATCCCGACCGCCAAAATCTCCCTCCGTGGGTGTCCACGACACCCATAGAGGGAGAATAAATTAGTGTGCCGAGCGCAGCGAGGCACTGTGCCCGCTGCCTTGTGAGCGCAGCGAGCCCACAAGGGGGGGGGGGGGGGGGGCAGGGGGGGCAGCCCATAGAAGCTGGCCATACTGTATGTGCAGTACTTATGTTTGTACTGCACATGCGCCTGTCCCGGCACCTGTCATCATAGGACAGGCACCGGGGAAGGGGAGAGGCAATGGCGGTGGGGGGAGGGGGTGCCTGCGGCCAGAGGCAGCCCCCCTCCCAGAAAGAGGTAGGAGCCGCCACTGGTTACATGCATGGAAATACTCAAAATTCCATAGCAAAACATGGGTATTCATCTAGTTCTGCTAACTGCTAGTCATCAGGGTTTGACTTCCCACAAATCGTGTCTCTCAAATGTGCATTTCACTTTGACATTCCCTTTATCCGCATTTACACTTACATCCAACCCCTCAGCCGCGGCCTCCTTGTCATGCAGACTCATACATGCAACTTGCTTTGAAAAAAAGATGCCCATGTGCACTTAAAAATAAAGCAGGGAGAAAAAAGCAATCAACGCTCTGATTAATGCCCACTGTGTTCAGATTTCCAGGTTCCTTTTCACCTTCTTAAACAGAGCTTGACTGTTTTAGAAGGAAATCTACATGTCTCAAAATGACATTCTTTGTCAGTCCTATAATAAAAAATTCAAGTGCATTGGGGTAGCGAGCATATTGAGGATGCAAGCTGTAATGTATATTCCATAGTGTACAGTTGAATCTCTGGTTGCTCTTCCAAACACCTAGAAAAGTGTAAGTGTCTCCAAAAGCCTACACATTTCTGTAAATCCCCGGCCACGACTGGTTCTGACCATTTTGATGCCCTAGTTAAGATTCTGGCTGGTGCTCCCTTCCAATGTGAAATCTGATAAGGGGGTGTGGTCTCACTGAAAGGGCCTGGCCTCATGACAGGCGGTGACTGGGAATGCAAAAGGTGTCAATGTCTCCAACCATCAAATATCTCTACATTATGTGTCTCCAGCCATCAAATATCACTACATTATGTGTCTCCAACCAGCAAATATCTCTACATTGTGTGTTTCCAGCCATCATTTCTTACCTAGTAGGGTATGTGGTCATGATAATGGTGGCAGGGTCATAAACCTTGCATTGACTACTTAGCTGCACCACAATTCCCCCTCCAAACACACACACACACACACACACACACACACACACACAGACGTACACACGTGTAGCTTTTATAAAAGGTGTACTTTAGGTAACCTTGACCGGGGAGCTTTTCTGCATCATTGTTTTTCTTATCCATGTGTTATTCTTCCCAGACCAACAGTTTGGAGTGTCCGTGTGATATTAATCTGGGTGTAGTCATATCTTCTTTCTTATAGACTCTATACATTTCATTATTATGTCATATAGTATTTACTATGTACAGTACTAAATATAAGACTGATGTTTTTTTAAACTGTTATCATTATTAATATGTTATGAAAAGTCAAAGAAATACTTGCTATTATTCTACAACATCGAAAATGATGAAACATATACATGCCTATATTGTATTTACTCAACAGTAGCACTCTCTCTCTCTCTCTCTCTCTTTCTCTCTCTCATCTGTCTTGTTTACAAAACACCCTGGGGGAAATTATTTACTAAGATCAGGGCCGGCGCCTCCACTAGGCAGGGCTAGGCATTTGCCTAGGGTGCCGGCCATTGGAGGGCGGTAATGAGCCGCAGAGGAGAGGTACCATAGAGGTACCATAGAAAGCTGGGAGCAGGTAAGACAGTGGGCTTCCCTCTCCCCCCCCCCATCCCGCCCGTGAATCAACGCTATCCTCCCCCCCCTGGACATGGAGGCTGCGGGCACAAGTCGCAGTATCGCCCGCACCTCCCCAGAGCACGGGCGCCTGTTGCAGTATCGCCTGCAATCCCCCCCCCCCCCGAAGCGCCGGCTGCAGTATCGCCCGGACCCCCCCTCCTCCCGGAGCGCGGCCGCCTGCCACGTTATCCCTCGCACACCCCCCATTGGGCGGTGGGCGGAGGATTTGCCTGGGGCGGGGGGAGGCTTGCACCGGCCCTACTTCACATGTGATGTTGCTATGTGCAACCAATCAGATTCTGTCTACTATCGTCTAGAGGGTGCTAAATAAATAAGTAGTAGATTCTGATTGGTTGCCATAGCAACATCACATGTGAAGTAGAATACACAGCTTAGTAAATTCCCCCCCTCTGCCTTACTACATCCTTAGGGCAATGAAGCCCGGACCGGTTGTATGTTGGTGAAGTGTGGGTTTCTGAATAAATAACGAGTAGATCATGCAATATTGTCTCGTTGATGTTACCAAGTATCATATGTTTTTAGCCGTGGTACTTTTACTGGAAGCATATTGCCAGCTTTTTAAGCTATAAATAATTAAATCTGTTAATTGACAATGCAGGGATGTCATGATAATATTTCAGGTAGATCCAGTTTCCGTTAAGCATCGAAAAACTATAATAAGCCTGGTAAAATAATCAATTAAATACATGGAAACATTTAAAATAAATGTTTCAGTGGTGGACTATGGGCCTTATTCAGGAGGGTTTTATACACTGTGCGCAGCCAGTATTTACCCTGCATAGAAAAATTACTCCCTGAAATCTAACTCTCTCTGCACATGTTACATCTGCCCCACCTGCAGTGCAGCATGGTTTTGGCCATTTTGAGAACAAAATTTCCTGCGATCAGGTCTGAGTTATGCCCGATATGTCATGTAACGTATTACCTTCCGCTAACCTCTCTGCTCACAGCAGCCAGGGAACATTTACTGACAGTTGCCCAGGGAGTCGCACTATTACATGTAATACTGTTATGTCTGCCGCTGTTGTTTTTTTCCCGGTAGAGTATTACATTCCCAAGAAATAAAAATAAAACATATGCTGCAAAATGACATTTTACTAAGTGTTTGTTCAATCTTTCAACAGTGCTTGGAACCATGCAAGGAAACCTGGGATCTGAGAAAGAATAGCTGCCAAAGTCTCTGTGAGGTATGTCATATTTATTTTGGGCAGGGAAAGACATTTCTCTCATGAAAGATGCCATGCAAAACTACAAGATCCTCTCTACCACATGTGGGCGATTTATGATTCATTTAGGCTCCTGGAGAACATTTACTGAGGTGATTTAAAATAAAGCTATCCAAATGTTTCCAGAGGCCTTCCGTCCCCTTCATCTACCTGAGGCAGCACATAAAGGAATAGGGGCAGAGACTAAGGATATTCCATCATTTATTTCATCATTTGCCTATAGGGGAGTTTCATTCTCCACAATGTTCGTCTGCACACGTGATGGTGTAATATGGCAGGCACATATGACTTCATTTTCTGTACACTTCTACATGTGGTGTAATGGGAAATGAGTGATGTTAACCCTTTGAGTGCCAAGATAATTTGTCAAAATTGGTGTGAAAATTGCCAAGCAAACATTTTTATTCATCATAATGGGGCAGATGTATTATGCCTTAAATGCAAGGGTGATAAGGAGAGATAAACGTCCAGCCAAGCACCTGCTAACTGACTTTTTTCAAACACAAACTGTAACATGGCAGCTAGCAGGTGATTGGCTGGACGTTTATCTCTCTTTATCACCCTTGCATTTATCTCTTGTTAAGGCTTATTACATCTTCCCCAACGTCCTGTAATGTTTACCTTATATAGGAAATATAATCTTTTTTTACACAATGTTTTTTATTTGAATTTATTTAGCAAATGTGAGAGATGCTGGCTTTTTTAGCAGCAAATTTTGAACATCTCTAAAAGATATGTTGGCACTCAAAGGGTAAATAGTCAAAAAGTGCCATAACAGCACTTGTATAGCATGGGGAGGTGGATTTTTGTGATGGAATTGCTGTTTTACAAAACAAATGATGCTCTCATGAATATGCTTAACCTGTTCTTAATTGCACAGTGAGTTGACGGTATTGCAGAGAGCGTTCCAACATCACTAGATGTACCACACAGATTGTATAAGGGCCACCCCATCCTTCCCTTAACACTGTGATTTCGATTGTGGTATCATTAATCTTGGTATATTGTTTCTTGAGGGACAGAAATGTGTTAAGAACTTGCTGTTGTGTCTTTGCAATACCCCTGGTGGACAGGATCTTTGCAATGTTGCCATAGATCATGGCATCCTTAACAGTGCCTGTTATTTGTGCTTTTATTTACTCCTCACCCCTCATATGTAGCAGCACAAGGACCTCATCCTCCTTTTAGTGAGACATAATAATGGCAAGCTCTGCACGGGCACCCTCTTACACTGGCACACCCCTCTGCACTGTGCTGCTCTCATGTGTGGCATCTTTTCCTCTCTGTCTGCCACTGATGATGTCAGCAGCAGGCATCAGGTGACCTTTCCAGTCAAGCAGCTCCTAACTGCCACACTATAGGCTGGGTTTGAATATTGGCAGTTGGAGCTGGTTGTTTATCCACTCTCCACTTTAGCACTTTTTGAAGCTTGGTGCATCTGGGCCAATATGTTTTTTAGTACCGTCTGGCTACAGTAAGACAGGCACATTAATAACCTGAGATTGTCGATATTCATAATTGTGTAATCTGTTTTACATATTCCTGGTCTGGTAATAAACAGTAAGCGACATTACTATTTCCACTTGGCTAAGGGTGAAAACTGGGAGATGCTCTAAATTCTTTGCAAAGGAGGTGTCACAGTCGTGTTATGGGAGTTTCATCGGCGTGTTTCAGCATGCGACTCAGTGATCTCTGTCGTAGGATCCAGTGGCGTATTTATAATTGGTGTAATGTGCACCGAGCACAGGGGCTCCGGGGTCTACACCACGTACTTTGCACCCATTTTAATACTTACCTCTCCAGAGTCCCGCGATGACGGCAGCAGTGCCTCCAGAATCACAGAAGAAATGGCCGCTGCGTGGAGTTCTGTTCATGCGCAGTAGAGTCTGAGACCTCTAGTGCTCAGACTCTACTGTGCTGTGCACTAGAGCAGGCGCTAGTCGCGAGAGAGGAGGTGGCCCAAATGGAGGAGGCTGTACACAGTCCTTCCCCTCAGAACTGTAGGCACAATGGTGATGTCTTAAGAAAGATTCTGTGCTAGGGAAGATCTGCACTTCAGTATTGCAAATAATGCAAAGAAGACATTACAGGGTTTGCTCAGTTTATCCTATGGAAGTACACAAGGGGAGCTCTTAAACTGCCATTTGCACATTATTACACTGAATCCATGAGATATTGCAGCCACGCTTGAATACCGTGCACCTCTGCATCATGCCCAATGCTCTCTTCTGCCAGCAAACAGTTGTACAGCAGCTGTAGACCAAGCAATTCTTAGTAAACATCTTACTGATTACTGATTGAACTTAAATTTAGAACTTCAAAGACTGTTAATGAAGAGCAAAACACTTAAGCCTGAGAAAAAAGCTGCAAAACAGAGCAAGAAAGAGAAGGCCAAGGGGCAAATTAGACCCCAAGGGATAATAAACAGTTTTAATTAACTAGCTGCAAATTCACAACTCACAAAAGACCCTTTGCCTTCATGTGTGTGCGCTGCTTGTAAATGAAATCATGAAAGTACCAATGAGCTTACAGTAATCCGCAGGCGGATTTATATAAATATGCTATATTAATAATATTCACAATTATATATGGAACACTTTGGGAGCTTTTATAAACTGCAGATACTTGACAAAAGGTTTTCATCACAGTGGCGGTGTTTGTTCTCGAGCACAACGGACTTCCTGTCAGACTATCTCGTCCTGAAATAGCTTATATGACAGGGCTGCAGATTACATTGAAATATATAAGGTTACAGTACATGCAAGTCAAATATGTTAACTCAGAACGCATGGGAACTGTTGGCTATCTTGTATGATAGACATGTCCTTATCCATCCGTTTCAGCTTCAGTTGCCTGTGGAACATAATATAACTGTACATTAATTACGTTTATGTCAGTTTTAATAAAGGAAAACTAAATCATGATATTAGACTTATAAGTTATCTGCCATTCTGTCCATAATAACACCAATAATAAGTCATACAACACCAAGCATTGTAGAGGTTAGCCACAGCCTTTTATTTATTATTCACCAACCAGCTGCCGCCGAATGGGAAACCTTTGTGGCCTCTTATCCAAGAGCCATGTATATCCTGGGGGTGATGATTCAACACAGTGTGGTAAGCAGCGGTCGTTCGCTGTTTAACTCTGTGCCACTGAACTCCCGCCTCCCCCAGGTACCATGTCTGCTAACACATCCCCTCATATTTGTCTGCTAGCGGGAAAAATCATTTGATGATCGCCAACCCTCGAATGATTTCTTCGGCCTTTGGAAATAAGTCAGTAGAAATGGACTTTTATTTCCTCTGCAAATCGCAGAAGATGGGGCGAGCGCTGACAGGCATCAGCCCGCCTGCATTCCCATGGGAACCCCAGCACCATCCCACCCCCTCCTCTGTGCCCGCTGAACAACTGCTTCTAACCGTTCCCAGAGCAGCACATCATAAGGAGACTAATCCCAGGATCTGGGCACTGACTGCTTTTCAATCCAGAATCCCGGGATTGAAAAAATGCCCTGCATTGCGTGCACTGGCGCTTACCCATTTCTGAGCATGTGCAGTGCAAATACATGTAATACTCTGCATCAGTCCCAAGATAATGCCGTAGATAATTAGTGCATGCTAATTGATCTTCCAGGGATATTTAGTTATAGCCTGCAATCACCCTGCAGGCTATACCTAACACAGACTTTTGATCGATGGTAAGGGGGCTCAGAGATCCACCTTCACTACATTGATCTTGGGTGCCACAAATTTATCCAGAGAATTAATACCAGATTCTTTGGGTTAAGGCCTATTAACTGTATCTACCACACGAGGAAAAGATGAAGTAATTGAAAAACCCACTTTCATTCTTTTCCTGGTAAGGGAAATTCCTTCATCTAAAAAATCATTCCCATAGTGTATAGAGTTTTGGGGCCAGATTCACTAATCTTCAAAAAGTGATAAAGTGGAGAGTGACAAACAACCAACCGATTAGCTCATACCTGTCATTTTTCAAACCCAGTCTGTAACATAACAGGTAGAAGCTGATTGGCTGGCTGTTTATCACTCTCCATGTTATCACTTTTTGAAGCTTGACACATCTGGCCCTTTAAGACATCACAGGTAATAATAGTAAACTGTAATGCTGTAATGTTGTTTTTTTCAGCCGCTGTTTCCCAAGAAACACTATGAATGTTTAACCAGCTGCGAATTTCTCAAATCCGTCTTGTCAGTAAAGCAAGGTGACTGCCCTGCTCCGGAGAAAGCCAGTGGATTTGCTGCAGCCTGTGTGGAAAGCTGTGATGCTGATAATGAATGCTCTGGGGTAAAGAAGTGCTGCTCCAATGGTTGTGGCCATACATGTCAAGTACCTAAAAACTTGTACAAAGGTAAGACTTTTGGGATCTTTTGCATTATCATAAAGTCAATTGCAAAGTCTTGTAGGCAGTTAGTTTTAGCGCCATCTATTCTGCTTTAGTTTAGCTATGATGTAGTACTGTATGCTTCTGTTAATAGTTCTGACCTTAAGTAAACATGCAGGGAGATATAATGCAAACAGTGCACTTCAGTATGCCACTACCAAATAAGAAGTGGAGTTCAAAAGCAAAGTTCTATCCTCCACATGTATTGTTTATGCCATAACAAATGTGTTGTGTGTGTTATACATATCTACAGTAGCCCCTGTAAGCAACATGATGTAATTTCATGTACTGGTGCAGAAATAAGTGCCCCCATTGTACCCCAGTGGCAAACGCAGGATTTTCAGAAGGGGGTTTCCAGAGGGGCGGAAAGTGAGATGGACACTTAGGTGACCCAGTATATGCCGAGTCAGTTAAAGTATTATAGATAGACCAAATGTATATAAATAATAATAATAATGAAAAAAAATATATATACATATATACATACAGGGGCGTCAACAGCAGTGTAGACCCCTGGGTATAGCAATGTATTGGGGCACCTACCGATCCTCCAGCGGTAGGGGTGGGGGAAGCTTTGATGTCCCCCGGGTTGTAGGGGGTATTATATCAACCGCTCAGCATGTAGGGCCTGGATCAGTAATTTCCACTAATTACCCCTTTACTGAACAGATGGTGGGAGAAGGGGGCATTGGGCTGAATGAAGGGGCCATGATACATAACTTCCAGGGTGGTAGAGGATGTTTAATATGCAGAGGAGGGGTTTATAGTGGAGTGGGCTTATTATTCATAATTTTCTGGTGGGAGGACAGCTTGCTTGACTGCAGATATCTCCAGTTCCCAGAAATAGATTTCTTAGATTTTAATGGAATTAAAAACTAGAGGATCCCACCTACCAAATGGTACTGGGGTCTAGGGGATCAAAGTTCAGGAGGCAGAGCAATCTGCCAATGAGAATATATAACTACATACCAGGTGTGTGGAGCTGGAGCAGTAACCAGCTGCTGGAAGGCTGATATCTCTGGTTCTGGGAACAGTAGAGACAAGGTACTAGTGTCTTTCAAAGCGGGAGTGTCCCAGCTTTTGAAATATACCCTCAGAAAAATTCTAAGCCAGACAGAACCTGAAATATCTGACTGGGAAGAGCAATTAACAGACTTGGATGGGGACCACTGCTTTGAAGTCAGATATCTCCGGTTCCCAAGGGCCGATTTCTAAAATTCTTGTACCCATCGAGAGAGGGGACCCTCAGCTTTAAGCCTAGAGCCCTTAGACCCCTTGGGGGGTTTCTGGGTACTCAGAACCCCCCCTGCGTGCGCTACTGTACCCAAATGCAATCAAAGTGTCATAACAACTGCTCTAACCCTTTCAGTGATTTTTCACACCTTTTTTTTTGGGGGGGGGGGGGGATTATACAAAAAGAAAACAAAAATAATTAAACAGGATAAAATACATTAAAGTTATCAAAACATTTGACATAGAGTTGTTTGTATGAAAGCTAAATACTGTAAAGCTTTTACTGGACAGGTGATTATATGAGGGTGATGTCATTAAGTTCTAAGTAACTTCTAATTTATAAACATAGATGACGTTGCTAAGGAAGTAATGTTTGCCACGTAGGAGCCTTTATGCAGGCTCCTTCCGGCCAACCATGTCCCACTGAATGGCAGGAGCACTGCAGAAATCGTTGGAAAAATGGCAATTGTTCAGCACTAGAACTAGAGAGGAGGGGCCCAGGTTAGGAGGCTGCACACAGGCCTCCTCCTTTCTTAAGACACCCACGGTGTGGCCACAGCCTTAGACCACTTAAAGATCTATAAGATCTAAAAATTTGTATCAATATATTCCATGGATGGATGGATGGATTCCATTCCATCCCCGTCCCATTCCTACTTTGGGCAAAACTCTGCCCCTCTTTTGGTTTGTCAATAAGGACTGTCCCAACAAAATGAGCACAGCTCATGACTCATCGAGAACCACATTGTATTTGTCGAATATTAACACTTTGCAAAAGTGTATAAACCGAGACAAAGCAAAGTGCTAAAAATACTTGTTGACAGGTCCATTTTCTTTTGCTACAACCGACTACTAAACAGTTTTCACCAAACGCTGTATGATTCAGATTGCATGTTAAACATTTACATTTAAATTTCATATGAAGAAGACATAGTAATGATTGCATATATCTCAATTTCACAAGACTGAAATGTGTTTTAATTAATTAAGAATATCAAGTTGGTCCAGTGTATCATCTTTACTATAGACTGGTAAGTTGCAGTCTTCCTGACAAATAGAGATGACAGTTCATTATGTGACTGCTTCCCTCCCAGCAAATGTTCCGTGAATAGCCTGACATCAGTTCATTGTTCGGCTACTCACAGCAGGATCTCAACACTCAATGAAAGGCTCTTACTAAAGCAGATGCTTTTTACCTGGAGGATAAGAGGCTAATTGTGTTCTCTCTAGTGCCCTTTCATTATCTAAAGAAAGTGATACTAAAGAGTAGTAGAACATTATAAAAGACACATTATTAAAGTCAGGCATGTCCAATTCTGCCAATGTAAGGTACGCTTGATGACTGGAAACCAGTCATTATTCAGAATAGGGCATACTGTTCCGAGCAGGAAGCCATGTATATATCACACCCTTTCATTACGTGATGAATTAGCTTAATAGTACTAATGATATTAACCACATCTGGCAGTGTATATTGGTCTTACAGAAACATGCTGACATATACTATCACTAATGACTTCACATGAACTGTAGGAAACATTCCAAAGCAGAACACATCGATTTAATGAGAGCACAAATAAGTGGACATGTTTTTTTTTTAAACAAATAAGATGCTTTTAAAATATTATTTTTCTGCATTGCTGTAAGTGGATTTGACTTTAAAATACACATTTTCCTGTATGTATAACAGGCAATAATTGGTGTAATGGGAGCCAGTAAACTTGGTATTTACTGTAAGATAATGTAAGATAATTGTTTGTAGAAACTTGGTTGCTAAACAACCAGTGCATGATGTGGGAATTTAGAATTTGGGAAACATCTCATCCTTGCGGCCACAGCTTTCGCTACGGAACTTACGTAGGAATCTTTGCGTACCACCACTATGGGTCTACGCCACCCTCCTGTGTTCGCGCCACCATCTATTACCTTTAGCGAAGCGGAGCGAGCCACCGAGCCTGTGAGGGGGCGATGATGCTATTCTGAAGGTGGCTAACCTAACTGGCATAAGCTGTGGCCGCAAAGATGAGGAAGTACCTAGAGAATTGACCACCCTCATGCACAAGAAAAAAAGATTTATTGTGCAATTTAAATCTATAATTTAAATATGCAGATATTAATTTTATTGTGTCACAAAATGAAAAAGATCCATACCACTATTGGCATACTGTTGCCAGTGGCAGAAATCTGTGAGGCAATGGAGTCATCTGCCACCGGGCTCCAGCTCCCAAGGGGGCACCTCTCCTACCCTGCCAAATCTGTTAATTTAAAACCATCAATATCGCTTTTATAGCTGAGTTCAGAAATATACTGTATGTGTTCTCTCTCTCTCTAAATATATATAGCTATATGTATATAGAACAGTATATTTCATATATTATTTAAGGTAGCGTTTGTGTGTATGTGTGTGGGGGGGCACCAATATATATCTTGCCTCCGGGCAACTGGGACAAACTTACACTTATCTAGGTTGCAAAAAGCTAAATTAACAAAATGCACACATTGGAAGTAGAAAAAAAAAGTAGAAGCGCTAAACCTTTTCAATAGCCTAAGTGGTCCTGAGGCCTAAATTAATATTGCTCTAGTTAACTTCCTGTGAAAGGCATAGATGTGTCTACAGATAATAAGAAATTACAGTCTTTATCTTGACTTTATGAAATAAAAATGAAATATAAAGATCTAGGCCAAGTGCTAGAACTAGGCTTCCGGCCACCACCTGTGGATAAACAACTCCCATAGTGTGGTCCTAGACCTGGCTAAGGTTAATAAATATATAGTGTATCAGTTCACTTTTTGGGGGATTTTGAATAGTAAACATGGGGTAGAGTTATCAAAGCTTGGAAACAGGTTGTGTCTGATGTCAGGAGCCGATTGGTAGTTACTCCAGCTTTGAAGTTTACCCCATAGTGGTACATTTACAGTTGGTAGCAATGTGCCATGAAAAGTATAATTTTGTATCGACCACATCATTATTTGTTTGAGGGGACAAGGAGATGCCGAATGTGGATAAATCAAAAGATCCCTCTCTGCCTTCAGAACAGCTACCGCATTTTTTAGATGAACAGTGAATCTAGCAGTTCAAGGAGTGGGCTGTGCTGGTTCCATTTTAAGCTTCTTGTGCCAGCAGCTGGTAATTGTGTACTGTTATTCATCAGCCTTATCATTAAATCCACTGACAGGTAATATGAATAAAATTGATTATATCATAAGGCAACCTGCCAATTGGCATTATATATTAGGCAGCATTTAAACAGTCCGTTCTTGAAGTTGAAGTATTGCAAGCAGGATAAATGGGCAAATGTAAGGATCTCAGCAACTTTGACAAGGGCCAAATTGTGATGGCTAGACTACTGGGTCAGTACATCTCCAAAATGACAGGTCTTGTGTGGTGTTCCCAGAATTCTGTGGTTGCTACCTACCAAATGTAGTTCAGGGAAGAGCAATCAGTAAACATGCCAATAGGGTCATGGTCATGCTGAGCATTGTATGTGCTTGATTAACCAATAGCCTAAATGGGATTAAAATTAAGGCCTAATTTATTCCATGCTTGTTAGCTATCACCCATCCTGATGTACTGTTATTAAGATGATTGCCAGATGTATATTGTGCTACAGTGCCAGCTGGGGTGCCTAAAGCCAATGTCTTCCCATGCCACAAGCATTAGATCATACATGCCAGTTGTATAACCTTCGTTACATGTGCATAGGCAGTACGAATGGCGTGTCCCTGAGCGCCCATACACATGTGTTTAGTCGCATTACAACGGGAGCTACTTGTATATTAGCCTAGGCACATGGGTCCTTTAATCAGGCCCTGTGTAACACCATCCTGTAGGCTGATGGACCATCTAGGTATCTGTGTCAAATTGCCTATTTCACACTTTTAAGTGTTTTAATTTTTTTTTTTATTTTAAATTTGTTTCCTTTATTATAGTTAAGCCCTATGTTATTACATCCATCTTTTGAGTTAGATTTATGTTCATTTTTAGTTTATTTTTTTAGATACAGTCAGACTGTTAGTTACGCAAGAAAAAAAATATATACTGACCAACACACATCTGTTTTAGGCGCTCATGGCAATGTTTCCGCAGAGAAATACACTGAAAGCACTTGCACTTTGTGATTTTGAAATCCATATGCTGACAATTACATTCAGCAGAGCAAGGTTGAGTTATTTCCAATCAAGTGAGTCCAATGGACCATAATGTAAAGCAGATGGAGCATTTCTGCATGAAAATTGCAAAATTATTGCACATCACAATTAAGGATGGAGTTTAAGCCTACAAATTTAACCTGACAGAGTTTATGATTCTCATCAACTAAAGTTAGAATTGATGACTGCTGGCTTGCAGGCAACATGTAGAGTCTAATGTTTACTGAAATATTACATGTTTATCTTGCTCTTGAAAGACAAGACAATAATTGTTAGTGTATGCCTTAGTGTAAGCACATACATAGTATAGTGAGCTTTCAGTTTTGGAAAAACAATGTATTCATCACTTTAATTTACTAATGATGTAAAAACAAAACCTTAGGCTGCGTTTAGTAAGAGACAGATTTTGCAGATGATTCTCAGGGCTTTGGAACCCAGAATTTAAAGTAATAAGATAATTACAATGAAAACACCCCTGCGTTTTGCAAACCTTGATTTGTGTTGGGTGTGCCAACCCAGCAAATGACCAAAGTTTGGCTGCATATCTATTCAATCATAATTGGATGAACAAATGATAAAATGTTTTGTCATTGGGAACTATGGGTGAAATGTAATAGGAGAGAATCAGAAAGCGAGAGATTTGGTAAGAAATCTCCATTTTTTAAAGCGGCAATCATTTACACTGCAAAATCAAACTGGTTTTGCAGTGTAAATGATTGCCGCTTTAAAAAAAAAAAACCCTGGAGATTTCTTACCAAATCTCTCACTTTCTGATTCTCTCATTCTATTACATTTCACCCATTGTTTTCCATGATCATCAGAATTGGTGCTCATTTTTCCTAGTAATTTATAATTGTGAGAGGAACTATCCAACTAATTGCTATCAGACATGCCAGACTCTGAAATGGGCCTCTCAGTCATTGGTTTGACATTTCAATCCATAAAAGGTTAAAAGGTTAATTCTCTTCTCCTTGTTTTAGGGGTTCCTTTAAAGCCACGGAAAGAACTAAGCTTCAGTGAACTCCTGACTGGAAATCTTGTGATTAAATGGTCATCAAAATTCAACATCTCAGTGGAGCCAGTGATCTATGTGGTTCAGAGAAGATGGAATTATGGAATACATCCAAGTGAAGATGATGCCTCAATCTGGGAAACTGTCACACAGGTTTGTTTGACCTTGCTACTTTGAGGCTACATAATTTGTTATGAATCATACTATATACATTGCATTAGTAGTGGGTCAGTTATGGGGCACTTAGCAAATATAAACATACAAGCTATGCTGTATATAATATATGTTCTGTCGGGTTATGCTGGGGATCAGCAGTTCTGTAAGTATCCCAGGCACAGTGTGCAACTGTCCTTCAAAGCCCATCCCCATACTCTCACTGACTCGTTGTACAGGAGTCTAATGATGGGCTTAGAAGTAGAAGTAAAGCCTAAGGGGGTATTCAATCGGGGATGTTCCGACAGTTGGAATCCTGGTCTGTTTTTGTCTTATCTGACAGTAACTGGACAGTCGGAAATCAATGTTCAGACTGCCGAGTGTTGGAGTCAGATCGTCGAAAACGGCTGCGAATTGTCGAAAAACATCTGTAAATTTTACAATCCATGGCTTTTTCCGACAAAACAGATCCAACTTTAAAAAAAAGTTGGATCTGACAGCCTTACAGCATTGAATAGGTGGGTGCTGATGTATCATGCTGTTCCTCTCGGCTATACCACATGATCTGTTTTGCCCGTGCTGCCCCCTGTTCTCTCCAAGCCTGCAGATTTAGTATGCCCCCCCGCCTAACTAAAAAAGTGTCTTACTCAAACATACTGCCTCTCTCTTGTAACATTATACAGTTGACTGAACAAGTGCTGTAGACAATCCAACCAGTTGCTGCATTCACACTCTTTCAGTACATACAAGTACGCTATTTGCAAAAAATGACATTCATTTGCCAGTAATAGCACACACACGACTACTAGAATTGCACGGTGGGCACTCACGCCATGACTACTCACAGCAGGCTGTTTTTGGTTGCTGATGTGATAATTATGCACCTGGCAAGCAAAAACAGCACGATGAACAAGGACACATCTATAGCACAGTTCCCCTAGAAATGACAGCATTTGCTAGAACTAGAAGCTCTCTTTACTGCCAGCATGGCACTGAAAAATTGATACAGAGGGCATTGAAAAATTGATACAGAGGAAGTCATATTTAAAGGTTGACACCAAGACAGACATTCCCCAATCAGTGTATATTTTATAGGTGCCACTTATTAATGAATAGCTAGGTTGATGGAAATTCTGTTATAGTTCACTGATAAAATGAGACTAAGGGAAAATATAATAGGATGAGAGGTTTAGAAAGTGAGAGATTTAAAGTTTTTTTTAAAGCGGCAACAATTTAAACTGCAAAACCAGTTTGATTTTGCAGTGTAAATGATTGCTGCTTTTAAAAAAACTGGCGATTTCTTACCAAACCTCTCACTTTCTGAATCTCTCATCCTATTACGTCACCCCAAAGTTATGACATGTTATGGTTTGTACAAATTGGCTATACACTGCACACATTGGCTTTAGCCATACATTTACAGTTATAAAGCCAAAATTAGTCAGGAGATATATGAGTGCCATTGAAGGGAAACGTAAATACCTGTAGCCCACGTCTATGCAATAATTCATTTACATCAAATGCTAAATGCCACATCTGGCTCAATACTGCACCGAAACCCTTTTTCCATCTAAAGTAGAAAACTGCATTCGCATTACTGATATTTTAAAATAATGCCAAAGTAAATGTATGAAGGGGTGTAATATTTTGTGGTTGAGCACTGGTCTATGAAGTGGGAGGTTTTGGCTCAGGATCAATATTAACATTGTGTGGCCTTGCAGAAGTCTCCAATTGGCTCCATTACAATAAATTAGATCGTAAGCATTGAGGCCATATGGATTTTGTCCATTTGCTGACAGGTCAAAAGAGTTGAATTATTGAACATAAATCAGCAAATCTTGATTTCAGTATTTAAGATACGATGTGTATATCTGACATCTCTGAACAGTGTGTGAAAGTTGCAAGAGTGTTTTAAGGTCATGTGTCTAAATTTAAATAGAACATTAAGGATAATATATAGTACTGCATCATATTCATGTTATACATGTTTCACATGTCACATAAATGGTGGCACTTTTCTAGTTTGGGACGTGCATCTGAGCAACCATTTGTAGGCTTGTTGGCCTACATAAGAATTACACGTTTTGGAAAGGTTATATAGGCCTTCAACGTCCTATCACCAGGGCTTAATGTGGTCCTGGGAGATGATACATTGTATGCAAAAGGACCACATAGGGTGTATCGTATGCGATCCTGCCACCCGGGAAACTGCCAGGTGGATCAAGGGGGCTGACGTGCAACTTCCACCCTCAGAGAACTTGCACAAGCCTATGGGGGCCTGACACAGAAAAGGATCACTAACCACTCACAGTATTTCATGGACAGCAAAACTATAACCATTCATGTAGCAGGCACAGTAGTTGGAGACTCATTCAAATTAAACAAGGTGAAAAGCACGTCACCCTGGAACTCTAAGAGGGAGCACTGTTGCCCTGAGTTATATATAGGTGCCTCAGATACCATTTCGTAATGGAGCAGGATGGCTTTTCTGAATTTATTGAAATTATCATGACTCTGATCTGGTCTTGACACATAAGCATTACAAAACTATTTTTAGGGATTTTCCAGAAGATTATACTCCCTATATTGATGAGCAGCAAATAATAGCAAGCAACTGGGTTGAACATTTTAGTTTATCCAAATATTATATGAGGCCAAATATTATATGAGGCCAGCATACAGTATTTAAATATTTTGTATATACAGTAAAACCTTGTTGTTTGAGTACCATTTGTCAGCCATATAACATAAGATCTGCTTCTCAATCTTCAGCCACCACCAGGCTTGGGATTCATGTCACCAATACAGCATCCTTCTCCAGGGGTTAATGTCAACACATGCATAGATAAGCATAGAGATCATTACAAAAGAGCAGTGAGAAGGCCACACAGTGTTTGAATGTATTTCATCTGTATGGGAGTAACCTAGTCTCAAATATTTAGCCAAATAGATACATTAAACTAATGGGGTCAATGAACAGTCTTTTTATAAATCCATTGATTCTCTGTCCGCACCATCCTTGATGGCCAAATAAAACACATTTGCTGCAGCAATGCTCGGATGGTGAGACTAAAATAATACACGAAAGCCATTCCAATAACACAGCTTAGTTTTATATATTGTAAATGATCAATTATATAGTAAGGAAAACTATTTGAACGTGCATAGAACTATAGCAAGCCTGGTGCCTATTTTAGCAGGTTATAAATTTAAATAATTTTATACTGTTATTTTATTTTGTGTAATATATTTAATTATGCAGTTGAGGTAGGTCTAAGCCAAACTGGCATCAAAAATAGAACGTTTCACTAATTCCACTTGCCAGACTAGTTTCATTGTGTGGAGAAAGGAATGTTGAAAAGAAAATGAATGCTACAGTATGTAACATACAACAGTATGTAAAGCCCACATAATAAGAAAATGAATGCTACAGTATGTAACATACAACAGTATGTAAAGCCCACATAATAAGAAAATGAATACTACAGTATGTAACATACAACAGTATGTAAAGTCCACATAATAAGAAAATTAATACTACAGTATGTAACGCAACTATGTGGGCCCACATAGTTGCATGTTCTAAATCAAGAACATGCAACTGCTTGATATCAGGATTTAATGTACTTAATAATCAACCTGTCAGTTTTGGGATGGATAGTCATGGATATGCAGCCACCCATGGTGTGCTATCAGACCGACAGTACTCAGACGCAGGGCTGCCATTAAAGATTGTGGGAAGTGGGGCTGACAAATTAGACAGCTCCCCCCCCCCACCCCTATGTGACTTCAGATAAAGGTGAAGCATTGCGGACCTGAAGGAACAATTCATTAAGGGACGGTGCACAGGCTTGTTGTAAGAAGTCCTCCCTACGAATCCGCCTGCTGTTGTTGTGCAGCTCTCCAGGCATCAATGGTAGGAGACAACAGTTGGCGCCCCTCTCTGTACCCAGTGCTATTTTTCAGTAGGAACCAGCAGGAACTCAGTTCCTGAACCTCTAATTAAATATGACATCATCAGGAACTGAAAATCTACTTTCCATAAGAGATAAGTGTTACTTTAGTGTCACCTGTGAGTGCCTTTGTTTCTAAAAACAATATATACATCTATCCCTCTATCCCTCTCTCTAATATATATATATATATATATATATATATATATATATATATATATATATATATATATATATATATATATATATAGATATATAGATATATCTATCTATCTATATATATCTATCTATATATATAGATAGATATATATATATTTTTTTTTAATTGACTAATCCCCAGACCTAGAGTTCCTGGACCTATTTTTCCAGAAAAATAGTACTGTCTGTCCGGACAGTGCCATCTTAACGTATGGGCTTAATGGGCAGCTGCCCAAAGGCCCCCAATTCTAGATTGGGCTGTGAGCATCTGCCGACGTGTGAGATTTTAGGGAGGCAGTAGAGAATCAGAGCAGCCAGTCCACATTCTTTTCCTGCTTCCTAGCCTGCAGCCAAACAGTGAATGGGCTGTCTGCATGCTGATTGGTGGAGTTATCTACCAATCAGAGTGCTGACAGCCATTCATTGTATGGAAGCATGATGAGAGATGGTGCAGGACTGCAGAAGAGGCATGTTATGATTTGTTTTGAAATAAATTGCCATTAATGGGTGTTTAGAGGCCCCAGGACCTACAATACTGTTAGGATGGCCCTGTATCTGGGCACTGAACTCCAGTCCTCGCAGTCCCCCCTAATGGCAGTCCTGCTCAGAGGAAGTAATATAGTGTAAAACAGAGTAGTAGCTTATTGCATATAGTACTCTATACATTACTTTGAGAACTACGCTATGAGTACTCACATTTCTTTAATCTGATGCTACAGTTTATACTAGTGTTCATTCTAGCACTCGCCATCTTTGAAAACCCATGCAGTTCCTCTTCTTTGCCTGGGGTGTCGCTGTCTGCTGTAGTGCTTCTAGCACAGTTTGGTCTGAATATCAGCACTGATATGCGGTTTAGACCTGTGCTAGAAACACCACAGCAGACAGCAACAACCCAGGCATGGAAGGGGAACTGCATGGGTTTTCAAAGATGGCGAGTGCTAGAATGAACACTAGTATATACTGTACATAATTTTACAAAATTATTATGCAGAAATTGTTTTTTCTTCTCTTTTACCTGCATTAAATGTGTCCAATATGTTCTGACTTAGATAATATATATATATATATATATATATATATATATATATATATAAAAAAAAATAGTTTAAATGAATTGTTATAGTAAATCTAAATCATTGGCAAAACAGTGACAAACGGGCAATTAACATTTAAGTCATTAACATACAGTATAATTATATCGTTTGTGCATATACAGTACAGTGTATTTACATCGTTACATATTTATAGCGCGTGTAGCTGCCTCTTTCAATGCATAGCCTTCTGCTGTGATTTTTGTGTGAATAAATTCACAATTTATTGAATGTTAAAACTTTGACTTAAACAAAAAGATTAAATGTTTTTAATTATTACCTAATCACCTTTTATGACACATCTTGTTTCCATTTAAATCTAATCAGTGTGGATTTGTTTTGATCAGACTACAGATGAAAGGCTACAGCTCTCTGATGTCAGACCAAGCAGGTGGTACCAGTTCAGGGTGGCTGCTGTTAATGTGCATGGAACTCGAGGCTTTACAGCACCCAGCAAACATTTCCGTTCATCCAAAGGTTAGTAGCACTTCATGTCTTTATATTCTTTATACACTTGGCTAGAGCAACATTAGGGGGCAGATTTACTAAAGTGCGGGTTTACAAAAGTATAGATGTTGCCCATATCAACCAATCATATTCTGGCTATTATCTTCTAGAAGGTGTTAGTAAATATGCCATTAGGACACTTATGGTTACCACCCGGCCAGGATTACTCCGGACAGTCCGGTAAATAAGAGCATAGTCCAGAAGTGGTGGTGCTACCGAATGTCCGGGAATAGGCAGCTACCTATTGTATAGTCTGAGAACACCATCTCTCTGGACTCCGGTCTTAATTAACGGACTGTCCGGAGTAATCCCAGACGGTTGGTGGTAACTTTAAGATTATAATGTTGCATAATATGAACTGGAGCACTGTATTATGCCACAATTTGAAGTGGGGGCACCATATTGTGGCATTATATGAATTGGGGACAATGTATGTCATAATGTGGCAGTCCTGCAATGTGACAAATGGGGGTTATTGTGGTTGGTTTACAAAAGCAAATTTCTTCTTTAATAGACAAAACCATGTGCACTGCAGGTGGGGCTGAGGTAACATGTGCAGATGTCCTAAGATACTTGCGGGGTGAGGCGGCACTCCAGTCATAAAAAAATACTGAAAGCCAAAACGTGGTAGACAACATTTCAGCACCTTTTATGTGGTCACCTAAATTTACCACACCATGGCCCTTATTCTGATTGACGCGGACTTTACCGCATACTTTCGGATCGCGTCTTTACGGCGTCTGCGCATGCGTGGAGAACGCAACGCGCATGTGCCACGCCTTGACTCGGTACCAGTTCGGCCAGATCCCGTCCAGAACTGTTCACCGCTATCATTCGGGAAATAGGGGCGTATTATGGGCGTCATGCGGAATGACACATGGGCGTAGTTTCAAAGTGGGCAAAACGGGGCGGAAACATGGGCGGACACGGGGGAGTACACTTATGTTGGGGGGCGTACATTCGGAAACCACTCCGAATGCACGCGATCAAAAAGGGCAGAAATGTGCGGTGTCCACAAGTGTACTATTGCTTTGCGGACACCACTCGTTCATGCGGTAGGCGAACGTACGCCTAATGACTACAACCATTAACACCTGAACCCAATAGAATCTACTCCTTTACTCATTACTCACTAATAGGACGCTTGTCAGTGCTTTAATTGAAACCATTGCACTTCAATTGCTGTAAGGGTTAATGTGTGCAATGCATGTGTTAGGCATGCTTGTAAGGATATATTGGCATCTAATTGATTCCAATTCAAAATAAGAAGTTTTTTATGAGGATAGGTAATTGAATAAGTGGGTCATGTGATGTATAGCAGAAGATACTTCATAGTGGGTTGTTTGGCGTAAATACTCCGCTTACGTGCGGTAGCACCGCTTGGCTCCCGTTCGGATGCGGTATTCCCGAGCATACTCTGTAATACTCTGTAATACCGTGCCGAATCGGAGTGTTTCTCCCGCACACGCATGGTTTGTATGTCGTCCGTAAACACGCCCTGTTCTTAAAGAGTGAGTCCGTCCGAATGCGGAGGACACGTGGGCGTTTCTACGGACGATGGCCGCATGCGGCAAAACACCGTTGCGTGCTGACCGCTCCGTAAGAATGCGGGAATTTCCGCACAGATCAGAATAAGGGCCCATATTCCCCCTTATACAAATCATGCAACTTAATTGTAACCCCCTTATACTGTACTTACAGATTATGCCACATGGAATGAGCCCTACTTCACACCGACTGAGCCAAAATTCACACTGTGGCACACAGATTGAGTCACATTTCATGTTATGCCATACAGATTAAGGCAAAATTCACATTTTGCCACATGGGATTGAGCCAAAATACACACTATACCAAACGGATTGAGCAATATTACACAATATGCTTCATAAACAGGGGCAATGCACACCAAAGGCGCGCATTAAAAATTTAAACCATAATGCCCATTACATGTTAAGCCACACACCATAATGTCCATTATGTATAATGCCAAACACCATAAAGCCGATTAAAAATGATGCTACATAAGTGCTGCTCACCTACATGCTCATTGCCAGGGGTTCCATGCTCATTGCCAGGGGTCCCATGCTTATTGTCAGGGATTCTATGCTCATTGCCATGTTGGATTACATGCTCATTGCCAAAGGGGAATACATGCTCGCGGTAACTGGGGGACAGCCACCGCCGGACAGAAATGACAGCCATTGACAACCGGGCAGAGAGCAGGGGGCTGCTCGGCTGTACTTAGAGCATTGCAGGTCCCGACTATTTGAAATAATACCCCTTTCGCACCAGAAAATACAGGGACTTACCTGGGAATATGGTCCCAGGATCATGCAGGGACAGTCCAGGGCTGGCCCCTTTTACACCAGCCTAGTCCCTGCATTTTATGGTGTGAGGGGGAGAGAACCCCCCCCCCCTTTAAACAAACAGCTATATCTTCAGAACCAACTGACCCATTTACATGTGGGCTTCAAATGATTTTGGTCCTGTGAACCTGGGACGTTTAGTTCCAGAGAAATCTGTCCTCAAACAACATGAACAGCCATGGAATTACATTTCAGAAATTAAAAAAAATTGGTTTACCCGTAATATCTCAAGAACCAATGAACTCATATGGACCAGCCTGGTATCAGATTGAAGGCCCAGCGATTTGGGTTAGACTGAGATCAACCTCGAGCTTCTGGGATGCCGGAGGGAGAACTGGTAGCCGTTGGAACCGGATGCAGGTCGGAATTAGCGGGTCCCATGTTATCCTATGGGGAAAACTTTCCAGCTTATGGGTATCTCCGGTTCTGGCAGGGCCAGGCTCATTAAAAAGCCCAATACAAAATGTAGTTCTATCAGGCCCAATGTTAATCCGGCCCTGAGTATAACCCCCTTAATGTGTACTAAAGCTTTACTATGTATTTTGGGATACAAAATTAACAACTGCTGTGGGGCGGTATGACCCTGGAAGTATTGGCACCAAGATACCTTGTTGCTATGGAGCCCACAATGTTCTGGCTATATCCATCAGGGAATGAATATTTGAAAAGGTTGTAACAGATCTTGCTCAATTTTCATCTCTTTCTATAATTGTATATAAAACATAGGGCCTAAATCAGACTTGATCACAAGACACATTTGTTCTCAAAATGGGCAAAACCATGGGCACTGCAGGTGCCACTGGCACTTACATCTAATGCTTTGCTGTTTCTTTTGCATTTAACTTGATTTGGATTCCTCCTTACAAATCAAATGCACTCCCACTCCAACACGGAGAGTACCAAACACACAATTGGCCACAGTGCGCTGTCCTAGGGGAGTGTTAAATCCCCTGATAAAGTGAACAAAAAGAGAGATATTAAACAGAACAGTAAACAATATTTTTTTTTAAATAAATACAATTTATTCCAAATAGTAAAAAAGCAAAAACAAGGGTAATCAGCCCAGTAAATAAAATCAGTCCAACCCCATATTCCCACCAATATGTGGGTTCCAGGCTAATAACTAGAATCAGTTCCTCGATCCAGAACTATATGTGCAGCACCCCCATATACCCACATAATGTCAACCACGGAGCAGCAAATTTAAACAATTTGTATTGTTTACTCAGTGAAGCCTTGCGGTGTTCTATTCTATATCTCATGGCACTGAGAGAAATGACTTCATGTACAGTGGAAGAGAGAGAAACAATACACCCCATCCAGGACTGACAAGAACACTATGGGGGGAATTTAATTGGATGACAGTTTCCAAAAGTGCCGCTTTAAAAAACTGGCTGGTGGTTTCTCACTCTCCATTTTATCACTTTTGAAGCTTACTACAGTACATCTGACCCTCAGATAGCACTAATTACACTGATATGGCACTGTCTACCCTCACACACCACTGGTCAGACCTCTTCTGATCCTCGCAACAGGCACTCAATAATTTTCAACCCCAGGTCCATGTGGCCTCATTGGCGTATCTAGTAAGGGTGCAGTGCTTGTGGCACTAATGTGCCCCTGGGACCAAGAGAACCTACACCACACACACTATGTTTAATTGCTTCCCGCATTAGTGCTGCAGCCACAGCAAAAATGATTAGGAAAACGACCAGCTGATCAGTTGCATGTGCAGTAGACTTTGACACTGCGTCATAGGGATGAGGGGGTCTGTGCGTAGTTTGCTTAGTGTTGGTCATATCTCTAACAATTAAGTTATTAAACACGTTACCTTGCGAACATGACATGAGACTCTAGCATGCCAAAAAGAACTTTGTGGTCTGAATTTAGTCTGACAGGGCCCTTTTTTCCTTCTCTGTTGCTTAATTTTTCTCTGTGCTTTGTCATTTAATGGGAAATGACAGCTCACCTTCTGCAACTTGTATTTCTAGTTTCAATTCATAATACGTGCGTAGTAGATTCTGTATGGCCTTTTCCAAATGGCATTTCTTTGTCATCTGTCTCAGAGAGAACCAGTAACAGATATTATGTTTTAAGTCATGCTCCGCATGTAGGTAACAGAGTAATAAGAATATTTATTCTATTTTTTGCACAGCTGCTAAATATAATTTTCCACAATCCTCTTTTAATCCTCATATTTCTTCAGTGTATTTATTAACATGAGTTATGTCATTGGTAATTGTGCACCTGCATTTCTAGCCACAGCCTCAGTTTTGCTGACCACAAGAGTTCTCCTTCAGCTCCAGACTCTTCGTCTGTCTGTGCCCCATGTGGTGCTCTGTCCCTATGTCTATCTATGCCCTCCACCCTTCCGTCCATCTTTTCTATGATCTTGCTATCAGTCTGAGCGCCATGTAGCGATATGTCCGTCCATCCATCTATGACCTCCATCCTTCCGTCTGTCTATGCTGCCCCAGTCAGTCTACCAATCTGTGCTCACATGTGTTTGTCCCCTTATGTCTATGCCTGTCACCCATTAGTTTTTTCCATCTATGCCACTGTTTGGTGTTCTGTCTGGCCATCTGTCCATGTTTGCACCCACGTCAGTCTATGCCCCATGTGGTGTTGTATGTTTGTCCATCCAACTGGCCGTCTCCCCGTCTATGCCCCCATATGGTGCACTGTCCATCCGTCTGTTTGTCCTTGTCTCTCTTCTGCCCATGACCTCCCCTATCCATCGTCTGTCCATCTATGCCCCCCTACCCCCCGTTCTCTGGTGTAATCAGGTAGTCTCTCTGCTGCTTGCTCTCCCTCCCTCTCTCTTTCTCCCTAATACAAACTCTCTCTCCTTCTGGAACTGTCTCTCTCCTTCTCTCCATCCCTGACAAACTCTCTACCACCCTCTCTCTTCCTGACAATTTATCTCTCTCTCCCTCTATCTGGCAATGTCCATCTTCCCTGACATGGTCTCTCTCTCCATCCCACACTCTTTCTCCCTAACACAAACTCTCTCTCTCTCTCTGACACTTTGGGCATTATTCTGATCGGAGCGGCCAAACGTGCGTACGTTCGCCATTACCGCACGCTAGCCGTACGCGGCCGTTGGGGTTAAGTCCACCCACAAATCAGCCGCTTACGTACGGGCAGAAATACCGTAGAAGGGGAGTGGTGTACAAATGAGCGTACGGCAACGTACGCGGCCGGCCCAGCCCTTACACTCCGACAACTGGCGTACAACTGAGCGTACGGCGCCGTCTACGGCCGTCTCTCCTCCGTCTCCCCACCGACTTCTTGCGGAGATCTGAGCGTACGCCAGTTTGCACGGACGGGTCCCTATTGTTTTCAATGGAAAACTCAGCTTATGTCACCGCTCGTGAGAGTGAGCGTACGTCCGTGCACGCTGGCATACCCTTCACATATATGGACCTGCAAATCTTGCCTCTCAACTACTAATCTGACAATTGATTAATTAATCTATTTGTTATTCAATTATTGTTTTCTATTAACTCAATTGTCTACCTTAATAAAGACCTAATAAAACTACATTTGAACCCACATTACATGTATATTTGTGATGTTCTAATGTGGCATTTTAATCACTATCTATGTGTCCCCATATTGCTGTTACTTTTAAATCAAGTTATGTTGGTGTTTCTGTATATGTACTAAATTATGTACGTAATTACTTTGTCCAAAATGTGTAACATGTATACCTACCCTGATGTTATGTGTGATGTTTTAATCTAACAACATTAAACATTCATGCATTTTCACTATGTGTTATTTTACTCAAAAACACACACATTCACACATCAATCATTACCCCTCACCTCAAATTACAAGTATAACTTACAGTACACATCTGTATGTACCTACCCTTACACGCCCTCTAACATATTTATTATTAAAAACACAGGCAATTTCGAACAGTAATCCAACTTTTATTTTATACCATAAAAAAAAGGGGGGGGATAAATAAAAAATTAAAGGCGGGCCTCCAGAAGCCCAAAAAGGAGCTGGAGGTAGACGAGGGTGAGCATTATTTCCCGCATTATTGCGGCCACCTCCTCCTGCTGCTGTTCAGTGTCTGTAATGAAGGGATAAAACAAAAAATTAATATACACAAATGTTTGTTGTATTTGTACATAATAAAAAGTTCAGAGTTATGTGTGAAGGCCACATACATTTAGAAACTACATTGAAGATGGGTCTGCTGTAAACACAGTACTAAAAAAAAATATGTTAACACACACATACTGTACATAGTAAATAACATTAATTCAATTACTCCTTCATCAATGAATGTATGCTGTATCCCAATTGGTACTTTGGTTTTGGGGGACTCTCCTCTAACCTCACAATTAGCCTGTGCTATTTAAGGGTTATGACATTGTTGTGGCTTAAGCACTCCTTACTATTTTAAATTTAAGACATTGCTGTACAAATTATAGGCCTACAGCTATGTTTGTAAAGCATGCATCCGCATGGCCTCACACACTATTACCAAAACAATCTCTACATTTAAGTTGCACCAGTGGCAGATTAAGCCTTTGGGGGGCCCGGGGTACTTTAGAGCGGGGGGCCCCCTTGCACTTGTCATTACTGGCCGCACACTGCATGGGCGAATATTATACTGTCAAAACATAGAGTAAAGGCAGAATAAACTTGGTCAATGGTTACCTGCAGGGGATATATATATATATATATATATATATATATATATATATAGACAGGGGGTTGGCGGCACTCGGAATAATAATAGACCCCATATATATATATATATATACACACACCACATGAAAAGCCTGTGTTTGTCCCTCTGCCCCTTACTCTGGAGGAGACCTCACAGTCCTAGTGCTGCCTCTGATTAAAAACCCTCCTATGACTAAGCTGCTGCTGCTGTTCTCCATGGACCTGAGAAGCATGTAATGAGCTCCACCAATCAGAGCTCAGCACAAACTTCTCAGCCTCTGTCCTCTGGTGCAAAGTGTCATGGGACTTAGTCAACTCCCAGAAATGCACTGCACACTTGTGCAATCAGTGTGCCTTGGCTCCCGATGCTCAGCACCATAAATCATTGTCACATTGGCAGATAGGTGAAGCTGCAGCACTACCCCACCCATGCACAAAACATTTAGCTAAAAAAAAAAAAAACATAACTTAAACATGTTATTTGTAAAAAATACATGACAACCACAGGGGGCCCCTAGCTAGAGGGGGGCCCAGGGGCACTGACCCCTTGCGCCTCCATTATAATCCGGCCCTGTGTTGCACATCATGCTGGTAACTGGAGTTACCCAACACCTGGAGCCACATAACTACCACACCACTAATGTCGGATATCTCATTGGATGTACTGTTATGTCAATTATTCAAGGGGTGAGGCATGGCCACACTCAAAAAAACCACCAAGGGGAGCCTTGTTCCTGGAGAAGGACAGGACACACCTCATGGTCGGCCTGCAGTGATATGTTGCAACTAATGTTGATGTTGGATACACATATGTGGTTGTTGTGATTGTTTATGTGTAGAAATGTGTAGGTCAACATTAGACACATTATTTACTTACGGCTACTTGAGCCATCCTGGTTGCCGTTGGTTGGCTGTGCAGTGGTTGTGGGGGTCAGGAGCAAGGTGGATGGTCCTGTAGTTTGGCCCGAGGTAGTGGGTGTGAGTGGGGAGTGGAGAGGTTTGGGGGTGGGTGGTGGAGAGGTGTAGGGGGGTTGGAAATGGGGTGGGGAGGGGGGGGTGGGGGTGGGGGTTGTGGAGGGGGTGGGGGTTGTGGGGGGGGGGGTTGTGGAGGGGGTGGGGGTTGTGGAGGGGGTGGGGGTTGTGGAGGGGGAAGGGGATGGGGAAATTGTGTGGGTCCAAACTGCACCCTGGGTCTCCTCTTCTTCCTCCTCCTCTTCTTCCTCCTCCTCTTCTTCCTCCTCCTCCTCTTCCTCCTCCTCCTCTTCCTCCTCCTCTTTCTTCTCCTCCTCCTCCTCCTCCTCTTCCTCCTCTTCCTCTTCCTCTTCTTCCTCCTCCTCTTCCTCCTCCTCCTCGGCTGCCTGGTCCCGGGCTGCCTGCTCCCGGGCTTCAATGCGTGCCCTTGCCCGTGCTGAAATGTTCATGTTGATGGCATAGAAATCGAAGATTGGGTTTCATAAAAAAGGGGGAAAGAAAAATTCACATTAGTCATGCTCATAACCTTCAAAATTATCATTGCTGTGAAATTTCAGACATTTATCATGCAAACTATTTGATATCCTACACCCAAAAACTGATCAACTACTTAGGGCCTTATTTTGGTTCATTCTTTCTGACAAAATCCTTCTTAGATGGACAAAACCATGTGCACTGCAGGTGGGGCAGGTGTTACTTGTGCAGAGAGAATTAGATTTGGGTGGGGTTTTACTTCAAAGTGAGATCTATATTGCAGTGTAAAAATAAAGCAGTCAGTATTTTCCCTGCACAGAAACAAAATTACTCACCCAAATCTAATTCTCTCTGCACATGTTACATCTGCCCCCCCTGCAGTGCACATGGTTTTGTCCATCTAAGAAGGATTTTGTCAGAAAGAATGAACCAAAATAAGGCCCTTAAACCCCCCCCTATACACCCCCTATACACCCATATACACCCATATACACCCATATACCCCCCATATACACCCATATACACCCATATACACCCATATACCCCCCATATACACCCATATACACCCATATACCCCCCATATACACCCATATACACCCATATACACCCATATACACCCATATACCCCCCATATACACCCATATACACCCATATACACCCATATACCCCCCATATACACCCATATACACCCATATACACCCATATACACCCATATACCCCCCATATACACCCATATACACCCATATACACCCATATACACCCCATATACACCCATATACACCCATATACACCCATATACACCCATATACCCCCCATATACACCCATATACCCCCCATATACACCCATATACACCCATATACACCCATATACACCCATATACACCCATATACCCCCCATATACACCCCCATACTCAGGAACATATTTATAAAAAGTACACAAAACATTGCTAAAAAACGCTGACATACTAGTAATCAAAACTTACATCGGGCAATATGGCGGCGAAGGCTGCTGAGTAAAACCGGCTGCCGCCGGCGCAGGTCTGACCAGCGCCGCTCAACCTGCCCCAGGCTTCTGCGGACGCCGGTCGTAGAGAAGATGAGGCGGCGGGCAGCAGTATACGCCCGCCGCTTGTCGGCATTACTGACATAAGGGCCCCTGGGCCCCAGGTGACGGTCCATCACTTCGACCAGGGCCAAAAGCTCTGACGTGGAAAAGGGCCTAGCTCTTGGACAAGTCATATTGGCAATGGCGCAGTTATTAATTGCAGGTACATATATCACTTTTGGTGCTTGCTGATTGGTCGAAAAAATTGTTTGTTTGGTATTAACTTTATTAATCCCTCTTACATTAACAAACTGGATGCGAATAGAAACTTACGCGGACCGTTCCGATATACACACACCACAACCAACAGCATGCATTCAATGAACAGAGAAGTACTGTATTTACAGTGTGCGGAAAATAATACACGCAACCCTCTACTTATAACTACGCTGCTTAAAGGGGGCACGATACACCGATATGCATGGAGAGGAGTACTGTATATACAGTAGGCGGAAAATAATACACGCAACCCTCTACTTATAACTACGCTGCTTAAAGGGGGCACGATACACCGATATGCATGGAGAGGAGTACTGTATATACAGTAGGCGGAAAATAATACACGCAACCCTCTACTTATAACTACGCTGCCTAAAGGGCCACAATGCAACATGTTGCTGTATGACAATTTCATACACATTACATATGCAAGGCAAGCATGATAACGTGATGTTTTGAAATGTGACTCACAAAGCATACACGAACTCCAACAGATACCAGCTGACAACACTCATCATTGGAATGACAGGTGCACACATTTCACGATGTAGCCCACAATGCTCCACAACCTGTGTATATACATATACGGGTGATTGATCAGGTGCATTGAGACCTGCGTAATTTAAGCGGCAATTATCGGCGGGAAATATCGGCGTAAATTTGCATCTACCTTGCGGGGAAATATATACGCCCCCTTGTTCGTGGCGGGAGATTAACATATAAATATTCAGTCAGATGCAGCCCACAATTGCTGCAAACATGTCTGACTCTGACGATTCAGCAGCAGAGGACGCTCTGCAGAGAGCACAAGCAGAATCCCTGCTTGAAGCATTACAGAAGAGGGAACAGGAGCGGAGAAGGAGGGCCCAAGAGAGGAGTCGCCTGCAAGATCAAGCGGGCCCCTCAGTAACAGGCCCTGGTGAACCTCCACCAGCTCCACAAGGGCCAAGCAACCAGCCAGAACAAGAGGTTGCATCTCTCCAAACAGGTGTGACCCAGCAGGTGCATGGTGAGAGAACTGGGGCCACCAGAAAACGTGCTGCAACATCTAGGGTGATGACTGAGCAGGATACCACCACCAGAAGGAGAAACCCTGCATTTGTAGAGGCCGAAATGCGAATTCTAGTGCCCAGGGCACGCGAATGGATTGAATTGGCAACCAGGAAGCCGGGTGCCAGTGCAAGGAGAAACCTTTGGGACAAGATAACAGAGGAAGTGAACCAGGTGTCACCAGTGGTCAGAACTTGGGACGCGGTGAAGAAAAGGTTAGTGTGTTTGTCAGGTCAATTTTTCAGCAGTCTCCAGCAGGAACTGAGGCCCTTATTCTAGTTCACTCTTTCTGGCCAAATATTTCTTAGATGGACAAAACCATGTGCACTGCAGGTGAGGCAGGTGTTACTTGTGCAGAGATAATCAGATTTGGGTGGGGTTTTACACCTGCCTCACCTGCAGTGCACATGGTTTTGTCCATCAAAGAAATATTTGGCCACACATGGCAAAAAAAACATAAGATCACCCACACTAGGAAATGTCACGTAGCTAGGGGTACCACCTAGTCCCTTTAATTCCGGACACATATTAATTACACAGGTTCTGTGGCTGGCTGACTTCAAGACTCCACTTCACCTAATTTTAAACTGCCACAGAACCTGTGTAAGTAACATGTGTCCGGAATTAAAGGGACTAGGTGGTAACAGTGGACAGTGAGCTCCCGGCGGAGGTCTTTGCTGCTGCTTTTGATGGTAAGTCACAGTAATGCATTGTATTTAGAAAGATATTTTTTATTGCGTATGTGATGGTGACATTGTTTTCAATTCTTATCCTAGCAGAAGCAGAAAGTCAGGATGTACCGGCAGCATCTTCCTCTGCAGAGCCACAGGTGGAGCAGGTGGTCCAGCCTCCAGCAAGACGTTGCCCCCAGCCCCAGCCACAGGAGACATTGAGTGAGAGCCTGTTGGTGACGCTGGACAGGATCGAGCAGCAAGGGGTGGATGCTGCGATCCGTCAGCAGCAGGTGGCGGATTTTCTGGCGGAGTGGAAGGCCACAAACCAGCTGCAGGTTGAGGCGTTAAACCGCATTAATGAAACTCTGGCGGCTGGCATGCTAAGCATTGGCCAACACCTCAGCCCCCAGAATGAACTTATTGCGGAGCAGCTGTCCACCGCCAGGTCCCTAAGGGACAATCCCCCACCTGCTGCCCCACCCCAAGCTGCTCCCCAACCTTCCACCTCGGCTGACCCTCCTGTGTCGACTAGGGGAAGACGCCGAAAGCCAGCTGACCCAAAGGCCCCTGTCCCCAAAAGGGGCAAAAAAGGGCCCAAATGAGACCTGGTTCACTTCCTCTGTGGTTGGAGGCCCAAGGTTTAAATTGCACTGGACATCCGCTTCCTGAGTTGCCCATCGATCCATTTGCGTGCCATGGGCATGAAAGTTCGTATTTTGACCTCTACAAATGCAGGATATTTTTTTTTGGTGGTGTGTATCTTGCTTAGTATTCACCCTGGTTGTTGCAGTACGTATTCTGGTGTCCCCATTTCTTTCACCATTGCATTTGCAGGGTAACACATGTTTGGAGATATGCAACCTCTTGTTCTGGCTGTTTTATTATTTGTGTGTCTATTTTATTTGTTTATTTGATTTCTCACATTAAAGTGTCAAGCTGTGATGCTGAACAGCAAATAAATTTATTTTACAAATTAAAACAAAATTGTGGTATGTGTCATTTCTTGTGTGAAACAAATACTAGATTTATGTGTACTTACTGACCAGGGTATTTTTGAACATTTGTTGAAGTGTGGTGGAAGTTTCCCATGTGTAACCCTCTCCATGGCCATTCCCATGTTCCTATCCAACTTTTCCCTGCTAATTAGTTTGTGTCAGCACATGTGCAGAGCAACTTAATAGGTGAGAAAGCAGTTTGTGTGCAGGTGAGGTAGCTCCTACAGTAGTAGGTAAAAGCAGGTCCAGAACAATGCTTTCCTCATGGAGTGGGTGAGGCAGACAAACAAGGGTGAAAAGGTAAATTTCTGTAGGAATGCATATGTGTCCTCCCTAAAAAAAGATGTGTGAATGGGCCAAACATGATAAATTAGCTTGTGAACAAACATGCATAACTTTTAAAATATATATGATTTGACAGTGTCATAATCAGATGTAGGAATCCTTTGTTAGAGAGATGAGAGTGCAATAATGTGATTGGTGGCATCTTACATCCAGAGTGTAGTGAAATCCAAATCATAGCAGATGAGATAGTGGTACAGGTCATTATTTTGGGTACTATACAAAGATTGTGTGGAAAATAGTGGTCATGGGCTTCAAACATTGCTGAAACATCCTTTGTAGGTGTTAGATGTGGTTTATGTTATTGTATCCTAAATACAAAACCTATGTTAGTATTAGAGTGAACACGTTGACACATGTCGACTTGTGTAGATTGAGTGTGCTACTGCGTAAAGTCTATGAAAGCAGGTAGTGAATGTGTCTGTTTAGCAAATACCTACCTTAGCGTATAAAAAGATTCTTACCTTAAATTAAACAAACCTTTAAATGTGGAGAAGTATAGAAACATAAGCTTCCAATGTGTTTGCGTGCTGCATGTGTGGCTTGCAGGCAGTGAAATCATGGTTTGGAGTTAATAGACTGCAGCATTGCTTATTACATTCAGGTGTATGTGTTTGAGTAGTAATCAGCGTTAATTAGCCAACTCAGGCGCACGCTGGCAAGCGGTATCTGTAGGGGTGGTTTTAGCTGGCGGTTGGCGGCCGCCTGTTTTGTGTCCGAAACGAACGGTGCCTTAGTCGATCGTGCGGTAGTAGCACCGCTCATTTTTGGTGCACACCCCCGTGTACGCCCATATTTACGCCCATTTTCCCTCATTATTTCGGCCGCTCCCATCAACACGCCCCTATGCCGCCCCATTACCCGTACGCTCGCGTACAGGTTTTTTCGCACGTTGAGACACCGGCCGTAAGCGTTGTAGAGTGTTCGCGCCGGCGCATTAGCGTATCTGCACATGCGCAGATCGTAAAAAACCCCGGGACGTACGCGTACGGCCCGGACGCTCCGACCAGAATAAGGCCCTTTCTCCCTCTCTCTGTTCCTGGCATTGTCTCTCTCCTTTTCTCCATCCCTGACAAACTCTCTACCGCCCTCTCTCTTCCTGACAATTTATCTCTCTCTCCCTCTATCTGGCAATGTCCATCTTCTCTGACATGGTCTCTCTCTCTCTCCCACTCTCTTTCTCCCTAACACAAACTCTCTCTCTGACACTGTCTCCCTTTCTCTCCTACTGGCACTGTCTCTCTCCTTCTCCCCTTCCCTGACAATCTCTCTACATCCCTCTCTCTTCCCAACACTTTATCTTCCTCTCTCTGGAAATGTCTACCTTCCCCTGACACGGCCTCTCTCTCTCTCTCTCTCTCTCTCTCTCTCTCTCTCTCTCTCTCTCCCTCTGCCTGACTCTCTCTCTCTGATACTCTCCCTCCCTCTCTCCCCTTCTGAAATGGCCTCTTATTCCCTCCCCCTGACACAGTCTCTCTCCCCCTCTCTCGCTAATCATCTCCCCTTCAGTAATAAAAATCAGTCTAAACTGACTTTTATTTTGCGGAATATGGGGCTGGCGCTGATGTCAGCTGCCCACTCCAATCAGGCATCACCATGCCTGCATTCCCATAAAATCCTGCCCGTTCCCCTGCTCCAGCTTCCTGTCCACCTCCGCCCACCCCTTCTGGAGAGAACGGCCTGGCGAGTGTGAAACTGGGGTTTGCACATGCACATAAACATTCATATGCAAAGCGCGAACATCGGGAAAGAGGCCAAATCTGGCTTGCTACATTATGTGCAGGTCTTAATCGGTCCCATTGTTAGCAAGAAAACCATAATTAGTGACTGACTACCACTTCATATAATCGCTCCTAGAGGGCCTATAAACTGAGACGTGACTAGCACTGTCAGAGTACCAGCAGTCAGGATTCCAATGATGGTCTAATGACTGGCGGAATCCAGACCATCGGGCCCCCATTCCACACCCTTAGTTTCTAGCTTTCTGTGGACAGAAGGTGGGTATGTTCAATTGAAGCTCAGTGGGCAAAGGAATGACACAAGCAGTAATGTCAGTGATATTCTTTGAAAGGCTTCTGACATACTGCCTCACAGCACTGAGGTCATGGGTTCGATTCCCACCATAGCCCTAACTGTGCAGAGTTTGTATATTCTCCCCGTACTTGCGTGGGTTTCCTCCGGGTACTCTGGTTTACTCCCACAATCCAAAATATACTGGTAGGCTAATTGGCTCCCAACAAATTAACCCTAGAATGTGTGTGTGTGCGTGTACATGTGATAGAGAATATAGATTATATATTGCGGAATATGTATGCGCTATATAATAAATTGTTAATAAATAAATAAATATGTGGGAAGGAAAGAAATGTCATTTTTAACACACCAGCCATGTAACATATCCTTATTTAATAATTTATGATCGCCAATATATTTTGTAGATTAACTGTTCATTTTTTTCTAGTATATTTTATATTAAGTTTTTCCCCTGCTGTATTAATCTGTGAGGTAAAAAAACAAATAACGTATAACACAAAGTAAATCTTGTTTTGGGAAGCCTTTAGCCTTACTCGGTTCAAATAAAAGGCAGGTCAGATGTTAGCATATATCAGCCACTCTCTGCCCATTATCTCCTCTCAAAGGCACCAGTTAACAATTAAACATGAAGACAACAAAGAATCAATATACACTTACCAAACGCTCACTTATCAAGTTAATGTATCCACACAGATGATAGTGCTGCAGATAGTAAAGATAAAAATACAGCAGCTATTTATTAGTTCCCATGTGTCCCAATTTACCCAGGAATGGCAAACACATGGCAAGGCATGGTCCAGATTTTAAGTCTAAATTTGTATCCCATGCCCCATGTATATAAAAGAAACACATTTTCTTTTAGTAATAAGAACATAATAATTAGTTTTTTTTGGATTGGGAATATTACAATGGCTACGTTTTTAAAAGAGGGACAACATGCCGTTCAGTAGCACAATAGCGCGGGAGACAGTGGCGGCCATTTGACGTATAGCAAACTTCTTCCCCTCAAGCACTGAACTGTCTTCTCTGCTGCTTTATACCTTAGCAGAAAGGGAAGGTGTGATAATCATTAGGTCAACAGTCAATAGGTCGACACAATCAAAAGGTTAGCTCAGGAAAATGTCAACATGAGTTGGATTGTGAAGTAAGTCGGTTTAGAAAAAACTCACGTCGACATGGTCTCTTGTGGACCATTTTCATGTCGACCTTTTGCTTGTGTCAACCTATTGACTGTTGACCTAAAGCCTGTAGACCTTTTTTATGTGTTGATCAATTGTTGACCTATTGACTATTGACCTAATTACTGTCGACCAATCGACAGAATGTCAAGGGAGGTGGGAGCAGAAACCATGGTACACCAAACTTCCATTCCATCACAGGTCTGGAGGGGCAACAGTTAAGCTGTGTACACATGGGGGCAATAGGGGCTGAAAACGCTGGAAATATGGTCGCAGGCGACCATATTGCCAGGGATGGGAGTGTTTCCGCCGGCGCCCGGGGCAAGGCAGTCATTTGGTGCCCCCCCCTCCCCCCAGAGATGCTGCTGCGCGCCGGGGTCGCGCCGAAATTTTCGGGGGGGGGGGGGGGGGGGGGGGGAGGCGTGGCCTAATTTGGAGGCGTGGCCTATAATCGCTGATCTCCCGTGAGGCCACGCCCCCATTTTGCCGCTATGGGGGCATGACCCAGAGGCTCTGTGAGCCTCTAGCCATGCCCCCAGCCCCCTGGCTGCGGGAATAGACGCTGTGCTCATGCGCACAGCGTTTATTCCCCGCTGCTTAGTTAGCAGCTGACAGGGGGGACCGGACCAAATGACGCCTTGTCCCTGGCGCCGGAGACCCCCCCCTCCCCGCACAGTCCTCTCACCGCCACGGCTGCTGCCCTTCTCCTCCTCATCCCATGCTGCTGATGGTGTAGCCGCATCTTAATTTGACTTCGTCCGTCTCCTACTAGCGCTGCGGCTGGAAGCGCTGATGACTTCAAAAAGACTTGCCGGACGCTGATTGGCTGAATTCAGCCAATCAGCGTCCGGCAAGTCTTTTCGAAGTCATCAGCGCTTCCTGCAGCCGCGCTAGTAGGAGATGGACGGAGTCAAAGTAACATGCCGCTACAGCGTCCACACACCTGTCACCGGACCTCACAGCGCCCCTCACCTCCAGCGCCCGGTGCGCGTGACCCCCCAGCCCCCCCCCCTAGTTACGGCCCTGCCCTAGCGATAAATCGCCGGGTGCATGCTCCCGTTTTCAGCCCCATTGTAATCGCTGGTTGCAGGAGCTTGCTCCTGCGACCAGCTGATTACCTCTGCGGCACCGCCCGGCAGCGGTTCCCTTTCATCAGCGACCATCTCTGGTCGCTGATGAAAAGGAGACACTTAGCAATTTATTGATCAGCAATATATCTCCCCCCGTGTGTACGCACCTTTAGCTTCTCAGCTGCTTCATGTCAGCTGCTAGGGCTGTTTTTTGGGTTTAATGGTAGCAATAACTTTTCTACTACTGGGCCAGATGCACTGCTGACCATTCATACATTTGCCCTGCATTTCGGATAGCAGCACCAATATTTACAGGGGTGCATAGCAGTGTTCCCTCTAAGCTGTGCGCGTGTGCGCGCGCACACAACTTGCCAAGCCCGCGCACAGACATTACAACTGAGCGCACAAAGGTTAAAATCTTGTTTAGTGTGCCACGAGGTTGAAAATCACTGCTATAGCCTATATGTGTGGTGTGTGAAGTCTGTAAACATTCAAATTGCTTTATTAACTCAACAGAACTCGAAACCTAGGCCTTTATACGCACAAAAATTAAAATTTCCTTCCAAAGTTGCACAGCCAATATCTTTTGCCGCACACAGCCTTCGTAAAATTAGAGGGAACATTGGTGCATAGCTTTCGTACATGGGGGAGAAGAGCTATAAGTGCACTGCGCTGATACCCCTTCTCCCCCAGATCATACATCTACTTCAATGATCGCTCACTCCTACTGTAAGTAAACTTTTCACAGATCAGTATCGGAGCAAGCAGCCAGTGTATACAGTAAGTCCCTCTCCTTACCCAGGTGATGCTCATTATAGACTGTATTACCTGAAAACATTAAAAGCTGCAACACATATTTTATTTTTCTACAAACATAAATCTCTTGTTAAGTGTTACATGGTTACATTGCTGCTCGTTAGTAAAATTAAAACACAGACACCCACAGCCTTCAATAAAAATCCTTCTCTCCTCCTCGTGGGACTAATGATTTTTAATGTCGAGCAGCTGGCTTATGTGTGTCATTTGCTGAACACTGAGGATTCCTAAGGATATATCTTTAATGGTTTAAGTGCCGGAAAGCTTGTCCTTAGCACCACTCCAAGGCTCCAAGATTGCAGGTCACTGGTCAGAATGATTAAAAAAAATTACAATTTGGGGAGCTTTATTTTAGACATTTTCTTCTAATTTTTATAGTACTCAGAACAACATGATATAAAACCTGGAGCTCTACATTCTGGATCAGATTACATCTTGATTTAAGGGGCTTCACATTTTATTGTAGCATGTACAGAGAACATCAATTTACTGTACTGGTGTTTTCTGTTATACATTTTGTATGCATTTTATTCTGGACATTTTGTTTAAATTAAAGGAAACAGTGTGGAAGACATTGATAAATCACAGAGAAGGTATGAGCGAGAAACATATATTACAGCTTGCCATGCCAGTACAAAGGGTGTTTTTTGGGGAAAGGGATGGGAATAAATAAAATCTGGGACAGTTAAAATTCACTAGGAGACCAACAATGTCCACACGGTTAAGGTTCTGTAGTAGACAAAATGCACAGTATGGGACTGATTCAGGATCACTCAGGGCAGGATGCTCTAAGAAAGATCGCCCCCTCCGCCAGCTACCGCATTGTTAATGATCGCAAATGCTCTAACATATGCGATCATTAACACAAGAGCTGTCCCTTGCGATGCCGCTCCGGCGCTGGACTTCCGGGTCTGAGACCTGGGAGTCCGTCTGCACATGGGCAGAGCACCGGAGCCGGCCACAGGGCATGCTGGGAGGGATCTGTGATGGATCCCTCACACAGCGCTGTATTAAGAAGCCGATAGGCTTTTGCAGGTAATCACCAGCTTCTGGTATTTCCCTCCGCAGCTCTGACACTGTGGAGGGGGGTTACTGCATGCAGAATTGCGGTAAAAACCCTGATAACTGGCTTTTTACCGCATTTCTGCTTTAGAGAGTCCCGTCCTCAGTGAGATCTGAATTCAGCCCAAGCCCCGACGGTCCAGGGTTTGCACATACGCATTTCTGCACATGTGCAAACCCCAACACTGAGCGGTTTCGGCAAGTTACACACTCGCTGGGCCATTTGTTGCAGGATGGGAGGGCTGGGGGCGGAAACAGGGCTGGACCATGGGGACGCCCAGTGTTTATGGGCATTACCATGAAAGCACTGGTCTTTCCCGTTGGAACATAGGTGGGCCAGGGGGAAGGCGGCTGGCATCACTTTTATTTCATGGACAGCAGCAAGGTAATGGAGCAGGGAGAGAGCCTCTCTGGTGCCTCCCTGTTTTGCATTAATTTGTTGAGTGGGTAACGCCGGGCCTGGTCGGTGCTGACTTCCAGGCTATCAGCAAGTAGGGCTTCAGGCAGCCAATCGCAGGCAGGCAGTAGTACAGGAAAAAATGTTTTCCTGTCTATAGCTGAGAAACACTGATTAGAGTTGGATTTTGGGCTGTGTTTTAAACTGATATGAGGCATATACATATGCTGTATATACCCTGATGCAAAAAAAAAGCTCCTGGAGACAATACCACAAGTAGGGATGGACATTGCATTGCGATGTTTTACTATAACCATTTTTTTGTTCTGGTGTTAGTAGTTTTACCATTCATTGGTGGCATTACAATGTTTGCCACCATTGAATGGTAAACAGATGGTTTTCCGATGGTCCCGCTAACCAGCCAGCTATGGGGTTTTGAGGGTCCGCAAGTAGGAGGTGGGTCTAAATGGTGCAATTTGTGACTTTTAGCCCCTCCGACTTCACATCATGGCTTCATTTATATTCATCCTGCTGCTTCACTAGGAAGCAGCAGGATGCAGGAAAGCTGCCTAACCTTCCAGGGCTGTGTGAGTCTCCCGTAACTTCTGGGGGGTAGAATGATAACTATGGCTTAGCCATAGTTACAGGATACACTCAGTGATTTCAGTGCTAAACAACATTGACTTAATATTCGTTAACTTAGAATTAATTAACCCTTCTTCTAATAATTTGTTTCTATAAGTAGAAATAGAATGTGCAGTAAGTTACATGCATGCTATTTATACCTTAGACAGAATAATTGCCTGTCCCTGTCATCCCATTTTTACTGGTTTTATCTCTCCCCCCCCCTTTAACATCTGCTATTCAGTGAATAAGAACTACTGTTCCTTTCAGTGTGATAATGGAAGATTATTTCAAACAAAGACTGGGGATTCTACTTATTATGTTGATTATTTGACTAATGCAATGAGTGTGGAGATGTATTAAATAGCTGATTTAGCACAGCAAAAACATCCAGGTGCACACCGAAGTTAAAATAATGCCTGACCTCATTTTGTTAAATGCTTTCAAGTTCTGCCTCCTTTTGTTCTCAGTCTATGAGTGACGCTCCACTTGACCTGCTATTTCTGTACTCAGTGAGGCTCAAGTGAAATACATTTCTGTGACTGTATTGTGACACATATCAAATTGAGCTGAGACGCATTTCCATGAATGGTTGTAACAACCGTCATTCTAAAGACAGCTTAACATGCAGTATAAAATATCATAACAGTAGACTAGAAAAAAAATCACACCTAGTAAAAATAGACTTATGCCTAATGTATAAAGCAGAAGGCGAATATTAACAATGACTGTTCTATTAAATGGGAGAAATATTGGGCCTTTCTTTACAGAGGCACACAATGCCGATTTGGACCCTTTGCGTGCACTGTGATGGACTTTTTGACATTAGTAGCAGACTGGACTAAGAATTACAGTTAAGATGGCCATAACACTTGTCCTATTTGGGCCCGATTTCATCCAATTTGATGCGCGGTACCATGCACATTGGGTTGGAGTCAGAGGTAGGAGGGCTGCACATAAGATAAAACCTATATGCAGCCATCAGCGGTACATCTTGGGTGCTTTTTAGCACCCGCGATGTATCGCATACAAACCCTGAGCGGGGAAGTTCCGTGAAGAAGAGACGCTCTCCCTGCTCTGCAGCTGGAGGTGGCTGGCAGTAGAATTTTTAAAAAAGAATAGGTGGCCGCTGATTGGCTGAGAGAGTTCTCTCAGCCAATCAGTGGCCGTCCGTTCTTTTGAATGTGTTTTTTTTTTATTCTCCTGCCTCCCACCTTCAGCTCCCTGGGAGTATTACAAGCGATACATTGTAATTGATCAAGTGCCAGATCATATGTGAGCCTCCCAGGAGCTTCCGGGGGAGCTCAGGGGAAATTGGGTCCGACTTGTCCTTAGGGCAAGTTGGAGAAGTTTATGGGCACCTTTATTTACAGATGGTGGCCATTTTGGTTTAGGTACTTTGGAGTGACGACAAAAACGCAGCTGTGTCACAACCATTTTCAAGACTTTTGCCTGCCAGCGTTTCACTAGTTTTGGTGTCAGATGGGCATTCTGAGGAAAACAGGATTGTGCAGCTGCCTAATGTTGCACCTCAGTTCACAACCCAGTGAATGTAACATTAGCATATTATTGCATGGACAGTGTGAAAAAGATGCATCCGCGACAGGATTTGCACACATCTTTGATCTTGCCCATTATATTAATAATAATAATAATAATAATAATAATAATAATAATAATAATAATAATAATAATATCTTTTATTATCATAAAATGCTAACATACATGAACATTAAACGAAATTCAATTGTGAACAATACAGAAGATAAGAAAAAGACAGTAAAAGTAAAACAACATGCGAATCAAGATCTATACCCAGAAGAAAAATTCCGACTAAGAATTTAAAACACAAATTGCTGTTGGAAAGAAGCTCTCTCTGTATCGTTTGGACTTACACAAGACCGAATGATAACGCTTGTTGGAGGGGAGTAAGGAAAACAGATCGCTACTAGGATGGGAAGAATCCCTCAAAATACTGTTAGTCTTCTTGAGAAGCCGGGATTCGAATACATGGTGAATACTTGCAGAGCAACCCCAACTATTTTGCTTGCCACTGACACCACTCTCTGGAGGGCTTTACGATCAGCTGTGGAACAAGAGCCAAACCACACCACAATACCGTAGGTGATTATACTCTCGATAACACCAGTATAAAAATTCACCAAGGTTCTTCTGCTCATACCAGCCAGGCGTAGCTTCCTCAGGAAAAACATACGCTGGTGGGCCCTTTTTGTTGCAGAATTTATGTGGGCACTCCACAGAAGATCCTTGGAAATATTAATGCCCAAGAATTTAAACGAGTCTACCGACTCCACTTGTTGATCGTTCAGGACCAGACTTCCTGAAGTCAACTATCATTTCTTTGGTCTTGTTTACATTAAGGACCAGACCATTTTCCTTACTCCAAGACTCCAATCTCGATATCTCCAACCTAAAGGCGGACTCGTTGTCATTGACATTAAAGCATTAAGGAGGGAATCCTATTAGCCCTGATAATTTTTGAGTTGACAAAATGGACTGATATTGTGATTTTAGCCTGATGGTGAGCATTGTGATTTCCTAAGGATATGTATTTCCTATTGTTAGTTCAGTTTTTGTGAAATTATTGCAATTACTGTTAATGAGTGTTGTGTATTAGCTGGACTTGAAACAAATGAAAGTAAACAGTAATGGCAATTTCAAATAAATAAAGCAAGTCATTTAAGTGAATTACAAAGGTTTAGCCTAAATTTATTCCAGGGATTTTTACAAACCTTTCTAAATGTAGATTATTGTGTTTGCAGAGCATTCAGGTCATTCTACCCAGGGCTGTTTCTAGACAATTTGTTTGTCGGTGGGACCACTTAAATATTTGCCAAAAAGGGTGTGTGGCATCACTGCAATGGATATGGCCTTGCAGGAAAAGCTTACATGAGACAATAGTGCCCCTACACCATATTATGCCACATACAATTACAACAAATGGTGTAGATCTAATGACTGTCTAACAACTTGCTTGTGATTAACTGATCCACACCCTTGTTTACATACTGTATTTGAATTGCAACATCCCCAAAATTCTTAAAAACAGCAATAATAGAAGTTACATATAAAATAAAGGTGATGATCTGTACTTTTATAAATGTAATATTTCCCTTATTCATTTTAAATCACAAGGAAAACTGAAATATCTAGCATATAAAACTGTATTTAATAATCTTCTTGTTTTTATAGATCCTTCAGCCCCACCAGCACCTACAAACCTCAAAATTGCAAACTCAACCATAAACAATGATGGCACTACAACTGTACGAGTTACGTGGAATCTCCCAGAAGAACCAGATATCCCTGTGCATCATTATAAAGTATTTTGGAGCTGGACATCCCATGGCAAATCTGTTGTTCCTGCAAAAAAGAAGCGTAGGAAGACAACCGAAGGGGTAAATAGATTATGCTTAAAATATTATTTGTTATATATTCAAACCATGTACAGTACCTCATTTTACACTTCCCACATTAGGGTATGGATATTCTTTATGATCACCAAATAAACCAATGAATTGTATTTTGTTTGGCAACATATAATTTACCATATTGGACAATCTAATCTTCTGCTGGTTAGGTTGGCTGAGCAGATCCCATGGGTAAGGTTGACTGTTCTGTGAGAATTAGGGCACAGTGTGGTCTACACATTTCCAAATTGGTTGACAGTAGTGTCACAAATGTTGCCAGCTACTGTATAGTCAAAATTATTTTGTGAAAGTGTCTAGGAATATGAACGTGGCATTACGTAAACAGTATTGCTATTTATCATGAAAATAACATTATCTTTTTTTTCACTTATAGAACCAAAACTATGTGATTTTGGAAGGTTTACAGCCTAACAGCAATTACATGGTAGAGATTCAAGCGATTACATACTGGGGGCAAGTGCGTTTGAAAAGTGCAAAGGTCTCACTGTACTTCTCCTCAGGGCCCCTCAGCTCAATTAGTAAGTATATGTGTGTATACATGATATATATATATATATATATATATATATTTTTTTTTTTTACTTAAAAAGCTTATATGTACAAATTGTGTATCCAATATAATAAAAAAACTGACACTGCTCCTCACCCCTAAGGTCTGCTGACAACCATTCATTTTACTCTTTTTATAATGCAAATTGGTTGGGTGCCTTCCAGGACTCCCACAACGGGGACCCACAATATTAATCAATATTCAGAATCACTCACAAAAGAAGTAGTCCCAGGCAGTCGTATGTGATAATCTACATTTCGAGAATGTTAAATCCATTCTCATCATCCTCAGTATTTTGATGACGAGAATGGTTTAAATGTTTTTGAAACATTCATTATCGCATACGACTGGATGAGACTACTTATTTTAAAAACTATGGGAGTAGATTTGGGTATCTGTCATTAATAAGTGGGTATGTCTGGAACAATTGCCTTTCTCCTGGCTGGGAACGTGGATGTTTTCATGAATGAATTTTACTCACACATTTTTGAGTCTTTGAACTCTGTTTATCCTCATACTAGCCTCTTTTTGAGCTTTTCAATGCAGTGCGATACAATTTGTAAAGCATCCATAATAAATTAATGTCATTCTAGTTTTATGGGTAATAAAGTATGCTGCTTTGTTTCTAATAAATCGTTGATTTACTTTCAGAGGATCAAATATCAAAAGTCAGCAAAATGAAGACGGATACTCTAGTGCCACCTCAAAGAAAGCTTGCGGCTCAGATGCTTGAAATCGGAGCTCCGTTCTACCAGGATAATCAGCTTCAGGTTAAAGTTTACTGGAAAAAGACAGAAGGTGAATACAGCACAATGTTTGCGTAGTACCTGAGTTTTGTAGACGTCTTGTTTATACATGCAGTATGTACATGTTTTTTTGCACAGATACAATAATGTCTCTGCAGTGATGTGAAAATGGCCATCATTTCCAATTTCTTATTGTAGCTAAGCAGTGAGATGCCTAAAGTCATTAATGGAATTTGGGGATTAATCTACCTCCCCTACTAACTGTTAATAAATGTTCTGGTACATAACTTTAAATGTATCGGGTTAATATTGAGTTCAGACTTCATTCTGAAAGCCTCTATATAAAGCATAACTGTTCTTCAAGTCTTGTAGTTAGTGTGCAATACATATTCCAATCTCTAAAGTAAGCAAATAATATACAGTACACTGTATATAACATTCTATGTTTACTAGTGTACAATACACTGACTTTTCTGGTGCTTAGAGACTGCTTGTGGTAGTTCAGCTTTCTAGCAAACTAAAGCACTAAGGCCCTTATTCTGGTTGGTGCGGTATTATCCGCGTGCGTTCGGGCCGCCGATGTTTTGTGTCTGCGCATGTGCAGAGGCGTCTCTGCGCATGTGCGAGCGGGGCGTACGGCCAAATCCCGCATGAAATGTCAACACTCCGAACAGGGGGTGGAGAGGGGCGTGAAAGGCTATTTGGGCTCATTACCATATGCATACGCCCCGCATTTCATGGGCGTTCCCATGCAAACGCTGGGCGTACACATGGTAATGCGGCCGTGACGCACGTGTAGGGGGCGGACATATGACATCGCCGGATGTCAGCAGCCCGCCCAGATCCCTGCTTTTGCACGGAAAAATGTCCATGTGGTCTGAGGTTGCGGGAGCTGGTGGACCATTCGGTCCTGCATTCGATGGTCTGCGACCATCGAATGATGGGGGAGGTTCCCTAAGATGGAGGAGGCGTATTCCATGAAAAATACACGTGCGGTCCATTCGGCCAGCTTCTTACCGCGTACGGACGGAGTTGGCGATCCGTACGAAAGGCGGGGTTTCGCACGCACGGTCCTGGCCGCATATTCGGATCCGGCCGCACCAATCAGAATAAGGGCCTAAGTGCTGTTCGTAACAATTAGTAGACCACACTTAATGTTGATAATGATATGTCCTATTGGCGTAGAACTATAGGCACCACCGGAATGTGAAATTGAGTTGAGGCCAAATAGTTTATCCTTAAGCAGGTTTATTCAATATGAAAGTGGTTCTTCTTAGTACTGTAATTACAACAGTAACAGATTATAGTACTCAGAGTTAATGTAAAAGTAGGTGCCGAGTGCCCACTGAAGCAAGACAGTGCAGAGCTGAAGAGGTGTGACCATCTAATTTAAGGGTGTGTAAGAGAGCAATGCATTGCCCACCATATTATACAGAAAGTGTCACAGGGACCAATATATAATGCATAAAGCATCACAATGACCACCATATAATGCAGAGAGCAATGCCATGATTGTTACAGTATATATAATACAGAGAGCAACAAAGTGTCCATTATATACTATTGCGAGCATCACAGTGACCACCATAAAATGAACAGAGCATGCACCGAGCAGCGCAGTGACCACCATAAAAAACAGGGAACATCTCAGTGATCACAATATAATACAGAAAGTAATACAGCAGCCACTATATAATGCAGCGAGCAATGCAGTGACCACCATATAATAAAGAGAGCAATGCAGTGACCACCATATAATAAAGAGAGCAATGCACTGACCACCATATAAGAAAGAGAGCAATGCACTGACCACCATATAAGAAAGAGAGCAATGCAGTGACCACCATATAAGAAAGAGAGCAATGCGGTGACCACCATATAATAAAGAGAGCAATGCGGTAAACACCATAAACCTGAGAGCATCACATTGACCGCTATATAATATAAATAGTATTACAGTGACTGCCATTTAATGCACATACAATACAGTGACAGCGACAATGCAGTGTCTGCCCAGGATATTCTCCAACATGGAAACAATTTGTTTTGATGATGATTTCCCTTTGAAATATATCAGGGCACTCAGTTCAACATAAGGACATTGGAATTTTATTTCTTTAAATACGATTACTAAATTTAATTGCATTGTACATTTGATGGATGAAAAAGTTCATATCTAAATGACCTGAGAGTCACGTAGATATGCGTGCACTTTACATATTATTCAATGGCTAGCGATCATCGAATGATGTGGGTGTCGCCCCCATAGGCTTCAAATGGATGAGTCAACCAGAATAAGGGCCCATGTTTGATGTAACAAGGTCTTTCCAGCAGCTCCACACTGGTCATTTGCTCCCTGTGGAAATTAATAGGTGACAGTCAGGGTAAAAAAACATTGCTGGTCTAGAAAGCAGCGTTGCTCTTATTTCACAGGACCCTGTTATTTTGCACTTACTGTGCCACTGATAGATCTGGACATTGGCTAAAGGTGTTTAGCAGAAACATTTTGATTTGAAAATATATATCTTTGAAAGCTTTGCTAGTCCATTAAATGAAAACTCATATATATATATATATATATATATATATATATATATATATATATATATATATATATATATATAGTATATACAGTACTCATGATTTTTTTCTGCTAACATTGTGTTTTCCATGCATCAATAATCCCCCTTCAGACATAACAGTGCTTCAGTGAGGGCTGTAGTGTTAGATCATGTGAACATAGAATAGAGATTAATGAGATGTCTTCTCATTATTTCAAAATAGTCTCTTTAAAAAAAATATTCACATAAAATATACATTGACATTGATGTGTATTCATCTCACTGACTCGTTTGTATTTGAAATTGTTGTGACATCTCTGTGTTGATGTATATTGAAGTGGTCTATGCTGCAGTGCTATTTAAAATATGCATGGATCACTAAACTAAACTCCATCTGCTTGTAAAACCTTTGAAATCGTCTCAGTGATTTTTCCAGCATCAAACTTCTATAAATCTACAGTAGGTTCACATTTAAGCTGACATTTAAATGGTTTTCTAATCAAAGGGCACCCGGTTTGTTAACTCTATGAAAGTGTGCTGCCATTTTTACCGAGGTACTGTTGAGTGGAGTGCAATAAAGAAGCACACCTCGCAAAGCACATTCTCAACATGTGTGCTTGTGAAGATGTGTAGTGTCCTCGTGTCCATAGAATGTGAAGGCTCAACTTTATTCTTTTTATCAATATAACCTGGCTTTGTCATATACTGTATTGTATTGCGGGGTGTTTTAAGAGAGGGAAAGGACCATGTGGTGAAGCCATTAATCTTATGGCTTTACCCCCAAGTTATCATGTGGAGACGGTGTTCAATGATGACGCAATTTACTGAGAAACGCGTCACTGCTCTTCCCTTCACTAATAAGTGGGGGGGGGGGGGTGATCTGGTCCCCCAGGAGAGCAGACCTTATCTCATGAGAATATGGGAATTGCAAAGGTATAGGGGACTTCCAATTTATTGGAATTTATGGCCACTAATCAACTGTCCCTTTTTCTGATTCACAATCAAGTGATTTATTTGAAGAGTATAAATGATGAGTTTGAGGGTATAATTGCTTATTTTATACATATATGTACTTTAACCCCATAAGATGTGTTAGGGTCCAGATACCCACCAGCATAAAGAATGCATGCTAATATATATACAGTATACACATATTTGCTTTATATTGATGGTATCTGCATAGATTGGAGAAGTGACAGTAAACATGACCTAACATAATAAATCTGGGCCTCAGCACATATTTATTACAGCGTGATTTAATCAAAATATTGTTAAAATTGACCCTATGAAATGGAAACCATAACAGGTGTATTTAAAACCCGGCACACACAGGGCGACGGGGAACGGAGCTGAGCGAGGTGCTAAAGCGCGGATTGCTCAGCATACATCGCTGGCACACATGCACATGCTGAGAGATCTGTGCGGGTCAGTGTTCTCTGGTGAGAGAACACTGACGACTAGTCAAGATCTAGTCAGGTGATAGCGACTCGCAGTCTATGGCGGGTATACAAACAGGACGATTTATGCGTAATGTCTAAGCGATCTAGTCAGAAATAGCCCTAAAATCTCCCCGTGTGTATGAGCCTGAAGCTTGTAATGGATGCACTGTTTTGTAAATCTTCTGCTCACATGCTGTTTATCAACCTACGCAAAGTTCTCATTTAATGCTATTCGAGTGAAACACAAACAATGTTAAACAAATGAGCTGAAGCATTAAACCATGCACAGCACATCACTTTCAATGAAAGGTAATTCTAGAAAAATATAACTTTTCAAAGAGTAATGTAGTAAGCCACCTGAATACCAGCGGCATTTATTGTTACAATAGAGCTTTATTTATTTCTTACCTTGCCTGTGTGGAAGTACAGTTTGGAAACAAGTGTATGATCTATGTCTTCCTTCTTGTTTCAAGAAAGCTTATGGATAGCAGCAAAGAAACAAGCATTCCTGCCTGATTAAACGGATTAGCTACAGACTAGAACTAATCACCGTGGCCAATTCTTAATGCCGCCAAATGTGCATCCCGATGTGCATCATTTTACTTCAGGCACTTGTATCTTTTCTGTCAGTTACCTTTGCTTTCAGCATTATTTATACAGATGTGCCCTGTACATTTTGTATTGTTTCTTCACTTTGAATATGGAAAGAATATAAGAGGAGTTATACAGTTTTTTTTTTTACTCCTAATGTATTTTACTTGTGAAGAGAATATAAATAGATTTGAAATGTTAATAGCAATTCTTTGTGTAGTACAAACCTCAGATGCAATGTAGTATTTACAGTAGATGTAATTAGAGCTATTCAGCTTTAACCATGGCCTAAACAGAACATTTGTTCTCAGGTTTACATTTAGGGCCAGATGCGCTAAGCTTCAAAAGTGATAAAATAGAGAGTGATAAACCACCAGCCAATCAGCTCCTGCTTGACATTTTTTCAAACACAGTCTGTGACATGACCAATAGGAGCTGATTGGCTGGCTGTTTATCACTCTCCATTTGATCACATTTGAAGCTTAGTGCATCCCATGTAATTAGAAATTGGCATGGAATCCTTATGCCGAGATGCACAATGGCCCCAACACACATATTCCTCCACCCCTAGCAGAAGTAGAAACACATATAAAATAAGTGACAAAACTCTGCCATCTGGTAGGGATTGGTGTCTACAGTCCATAATAAATCATATATTATTCTCTGCGGAACGCCCCTCACCATTTTAATGAGCCAATAACTCCTAAAAGCAGTCTATGTATGCCATTTCCCACCTGCAGTCCTTCTTTACAGGTCTGAGGGAGTGTACCCCAACTGTACTCCTCTCCACACACTCCTTATACAGGGATTACAGGAGGAAGAGTATGACTCACACAGCTCTCCATGTATGAGGAAAGTGGCGGGGATGGGGGAGAATGCATGCAAGGGACTAGGACACAAGCTGATAAATACCTATTTCATTGGGGATTGTAAAAAAAAAAAAAAATTTGGACTTTTGGGTATCCAACTACACAATCTAATTTTGGAAATGCAGTCTAGAACGGGGGATACGGTGATTAGGTGGACGCATATTAGGTTGACATGCATTGGGTCAACCACTGAAGCTTAGGTCAACACATGACACAACACATTACTTAGGTAACCACAGGGCTTAGGTCAACACATGAAATAGGTCGGCATGGCTAAGTTCAAAAGGGTTGGAAGGTCAACACAAGCATTAGATCGACAATGGGAAGGTCGACAGTTAAAAGGAGTTTTTCACGTTTTTTTTAGCATGCCCTACCATCAACTAAGGTGTGGAGAGAGAAAAGAATAGTTTGCCAAGCACAGTGAGCATGTAGAGCGAGGCATGTGAGGGGAAGGGGTAGACTTTGAAGGTGTCATTGTCAACTATGTCGACATTCGGGACAAAAAAATGCTAAACTCATGTCGACCTTTTGACTTCCTATTGTCTATCTATTTCATGTGTTGAGCTAAGCCATATCGACCTTCAGGGGTCGACTCAATGACCCATACCCCTAGAAAGGTACACTAGTTTTACACCCTACTGTATGTGCAATAATGCTTTTGATACTCATGTTTTTGGGTATACAATACTTTTTATCTTATACTGCACCACGTACAAATGTGGATCATGAAAGCAAACATATATTTTTATTTGGGGGGGAGGGGGGGAGGGGTTATATATTAAAAAAGAAATTACCATCTATTTTTAAATTACATAAAATTTTCCCAGGTAATATTTTTATTTATTTCAGTTCCATTCCAATTTCACAGGCAAGACATTTTTACCTCACTGTTTGGCTTATTTTGGTTAATTTGGTTTGGATCAGTTGTACTTTTCCATACTGCGTGTATAAACTTGTGTGATTTTGTTATGGTTATTACTGGAGTCAACTTCTTTTTCTTTTTTTTTTTATGGGAGTACTCATATTGCACTTTAGCTTTGAAAAATTATATTCAAAATATAAAATATATACAGTATAATATGTTGTGTACAACTACTGTGTCATTGAAGACTTTGAGCATATCTATATATTGGTGGGAAAAAGTTATGCTTTTTAGAAAGTAAAGAAAAATCAGAACTGTTGAGTGGATAAAACATACAATTAATACTTTATAATATTATATACATATATATATAAATAACCTCAGTGCTGCCGGTATCCAGCATATCTTTATATCGACTGTGCATACAGCCGTGTATTCGCGGATGGCAGCAATGACAGCTAACCATTAAGTAGTGAGTGCCATAGCCCTGTATCCTATATATATATATATATATCTATATATCTATATCTATATCTATAGATATAGATATATATATATATATCTATATATATCTATATATATCTATATATATCTATATATATCTATATATATATATATATAGATATATATATATATATCTATATATATATATAGATATATAGATATATAGATATATATATATATATATATATATATATATATCTATATATATGTATTTATATATAAAACCTTCACCTTGCAGCCACAAAATCAGAAGTACCAGGTCTACCAAAACACTAAGTTAGTTAGTTAGTAGGTACAAAGAGGTTTGAGTTCCAAAATAAATAAATAAATATTTGTTTAATGATGGAAATGGTAAAAAAAACACAAAAAGGTAAAAAAATTGTAAAATATCAATGGGTGCAGACAGATATAAGTAATCAACAGTAGGAACTCAACATGTATAGAATTCTGTGCAGTCCACATAATGGACCAGGTAAAATAATTGTCACATACGAATGGCAATAGGAGCATTATTTTATCCAATATATGGATCAAGAGATTGGTAGTTAGCAAATATAAATGCCAATATGACACAAATTAACAGTTCCACTTGCTGGGAAAGCCAGTACCAAGTTTGAGTGGCTGAAGCAGCATCTTTCAGGATTGACACTCTGCTTAGGCAAAACCAGGTTGAGTCCACAGTCCGTAGTAAATAGTCACTGCATTCATCAAGTTTCTGCATAAACTTGCTTTAGTATTTTGCTACATTTAAAACACATTTATTATTATTATTATTATTATTATTATTATTATTATTATTATATACTTTGTGATCTTGTGTTAGCATTATATAGCATGCATACACATTAACACATTAACCAGTGCTTGGCAGAGAATATTGAACATTTACTGTGGTCCCTGCCCCAGTGCAGACGGCAGGCTGTGTTCCTTACCACATGTACAGGCACAAACAGTTACTCTGGGGTTGGTGTATGTCCAAGTCTAAGGAGTGTTAGCTTGAGTGAAGTTCAGAGTCCGAGCAACTAATTCGCCAATAAATGCGTTGTCTCATTCATTGGGTAATTGTGGGCAGGATGGGCCACCAGATAGTCAGCCTCCCCCTTATGGGGACAAAGGGAGCTGCAAAGATGGTGACCAGCAGCTGTTAAGGGGTAGGGCAGCAAGAGGGGCCACAAGCCAGCAGCAGAAGTGACGGGGCAGGGACTGTGTCCCCATTTTGCCACCTCTAGGGGTCAGTTGTCCAGTATGGCAGCCAGGCCTTATAAGGAGAGGAGGGGGAGGTGAAGGGTAGAAAAGAGGATGCTAGAGGGGCGGCAGGCCAGACTCACCAAGAGGTGTCTGGCTAGCATTACTGCCTCACAGCACTGAGGTCATGGGTTCGATTCCCACCATGGCCCTAACTGTGTGGAGTTTGTATATTCCTCCCGTGCTTGTGTTGGATTACTCCATGTACACTGGCTTCCTCCCACATTCCAAAAATATACTGGTATGTCATTTGGCTTCCAACAAAAATTAACCCTTGAATGAATGCGTGTGCATGTACATGTGGTAGGGAATATAGATTGTAAGCTCCACTGGGGCAGGGGCTGAACTGATAGTTGAAATATTCTCTGTAAAGCGCTGCGGAACATGTGTGCGCTATATAAGAAACTGGTTATAAATAAATAAAATAATATATTTTTTTTTAAATGATCTTTTATACCTTTTTTTCACAAGAATGTAGGTTTTGGAGAATATGTTTTGTAACCATTAAGACAAATATGTGCTAGTTCTAAAATACAGAAATCTGGAAAGAATCCAGCCTTGATAACATGATGAAAGATTTGGGAATATGATGTTATCTGTACAATGTGAGATACATGCTGATGTTTTCAGTCAGGTGGCTGAAGATAATGATAAAACTATTTCAAGAACATGTAGACATGCTTGGTTTCGAAGTGAACTTGTAATGGAATGGAATTTGTGGTAGGATATTCTACTCCATTAAAACAGCTTATGTTCGATCAATCAATCAGAATTGCTGGTATGATTTGAAACTAGTTAAACTTTTTAATGATTTTAAGGTTAAACACTGAATTTTAGTACTAGTATATTATTATTTAATGTTTTTTGGGGAAATTCTGTGGTGCTTAGCAAATAATATTGGGGCAGATGTATTAAGCCTGGTGAAGAGATATAGTGAAGATAAAGTGGAAGGTGATAACGCACCAGCCAATCAGCTATGTTTGAAAAATGTCAGTTAAGGGCTGTACATACGGTGAGATTTTGGCAGGAGATTTTGACTACATTGTCAAAATCTCCTAGAAGTTTAGCCAAAATCTCCCAGTTTGTTTAATATAGAATGACTGTGCAGACAAGGCAAATTTGATTAGATCATAGACTATCATTACTTAGACAAAATCGCTTAGTTAAAATCTCCAGTGCATCTAGCCAAAACTGCTTAGTCAAATTACTTATTCAAAATTGGCCATTACCCAATATCTCACAGTGTGTATGGGGCTATACACTGTGCATGCAGGCAAGGAGATTTTGACTAGATCATAATCTATCATTACTTAGACAAAATCGCTTAGTCAAAATCTCCAGTGCATCGAGCAAAAATTGATTAGTCAAATTGGCCATTAGCCAATATCTCACTGTATTTTCGGGGCTTTAGGAGGGGATAGGCTGGTGCATTATAACTTTTCACTTTATCTCTTCACCAGGCTAAATACATTTGCCATTTTATTAGCTATCATCTACATTGTGGAACCCAACTAAAGAGTGTACAAAACGCAGATCTGTCTTAAACAGTCTAATTGTTTCAAGGAACTGTGAGTCATCAGCACTTAAGAGAAATTCAGTGCATAAATCAACTCCAAACTTGGTGTAAATAAGAATTAGTGCCAAAAACAATGCAAGTGCAATGTTCTGCAGGTTGCTACAAATTTTTTTAAGAATTCAGTGCCTATTTCCTTTCCCTTTTTTACCATACAGTACAGTATGTCATAATTAGAGACAGGATTATATGCAACATAAAAAGCTTGAAATATGCATGCAAATATGCATGAAAAATACTTAAAATATGCATGAAAAGTGTTAAAATATGCTACATTAAATAATAAAAAAATAAATTTATTTACTTATTTATTTAAAAATCAGCATAAAATTAGTTGCAAATAAACCTCAAAAATAGGCCCACAGCATCTGCAGATGTCAGTATGCTGGCTGCTACAGCAGACTGCAGTGTCCAAAGCTCTTCTTACATCAACTACACGGACCCTCATCTCCAGTGCCGATGGATCAAATGTCAGCATAGCGTGTGAGGGCGGCGCAGTGGAAGGCTTCCTCCCTGCGCTGCATACTCACTGTGACACGGCATTTCCTCCGCGCCGCGTGATGTCACAACCCTTCTGCCCGCCTCCTCTGCTGCAGAAGTCTGTCTCTTGGTGTAAAGTCCCAGGCCAGGGGCAGGCAAAGGTTCAGGAGCTTCGTAATGGCATCTGCCCAGACTGACTTTTATCAACATGGATTGGCAGCCTAGAGCAATGTCAGACATAGCGTACATCCAAGGTTCCCCACACTGCGCACATATTGCCCCAGCCTGCACACTCTACCACTACCTGGACAGCAGCAGCAGGGCAAAGCAGTGCTGTAACTCGCAGGTGGGGCATAAAATATGCACCATCACTAGATTTTAGGTAAAATATGCAATAACCAGTGAGAATGGGCAAAATATGCAAATGCATAGGCAAATATGCAAATGCATATAATCCTGTCTCTAGTCATAATAAACAAATCCTACTGTGCAACTGAAGATTATAATAATAGAAGCAGCTCACAGAAAAGCGTATCAACTTCCATCAAGTACCAGTTTAGCAATATAAAAATAGAATTTCCAGGATATACACTCATTTTTGTATCATTTCTTTTATATGGCTTTATGAATAAGCAAACCATTTAAAGGCATATTAGGTGATCCCGATTGTATGAAGGGTGTATTACGGTTTAGCTTTCCTTCCACGATTGACACAATTAAATCCTTGGCTTATCCCCCATCTGCAAAAATAATAATTTGTCATGAGAGGTTTAAATGACCTGTTCGTGGTGAACTTGCTCTAATTTAATCCAATTTAGCCTGCTCCATGTCAGTGCAAATTCAGCCCTACTCATATAACTCTAACTATACCCAGTGTGTTTAAAAATGTTTGAAACAAGAATTCCTGTTTTGTTTCCTTTGAGGAGCTGGAGTAGTATATTAGTTGATGAATGAGAACATAACAAATTAAAAATGAAAGGAGGGAATGCAAATGTAATATTAGGTCATGCTTTGTAATGACTTGTGATATGAGCCTTTGAATTCTGTCTTCAAAACCACAATGATCATTTACATAAATTGCAGAGAGATTAATGACCCTCGGTGTGTTCTTAAAGATTTGACTAATAACATAAGAAAAGTGTAATAGGTCGATAGAAATGATTAAAGGTAAATGCAATACATCATAATGATTGTCTGAACTAGTGAACAGGGGCCACCCATTTTGCTTTGAAATACATCTGAACTGAGAGAAGGTCTGATGCCCCTTCACCCCCAACCATCTGGATATCCGCATTGTGAATAGTACCATGCCATAGAAGGAAGAAGATTCTGGTGTGTTCACATATGGAGCAAACCTGTGAATTCTTCCAAGCTGTATTCAATTACTAACAATTTTCTGTCAATCTATGTATACCCATAATGGATTTATATGCCTCATGATTAATTTAACTCAATGATGTTGATGAGTATTTCAGTTTGCGTTCCATCGATGGCAATTTTTTTCCCTTCAAACAATTCTTTTGAAGTAATCAGACATGTTGGTAGCATGAGGTTTGACCTCCATGATATATCGATTTTTAGCGTAGTTCCAAGGTAACATTTTTAGGAAAATGTCAATTTAATCTGAATCCTTTTAGTTTTACTATGGGGCAAAGCAAATTACTTTGAAAGAAAAAAATTGCTGTTTAATGTTATAGTCCTGATTAGATATGTTTTTGCCAGTTGCCAGTTACATGTGGCCTATAAGAGGAGAATGTGTGATGTTATTAGGCTTTTCAGTAAATCTGCCTTATTTAGATGTAAACACACCTGTTGATATTTTTTTTAAACTTTACTTTAATTCAGGTTAAGTTATCACAATGTTTAGGCCATCAATTAATTGTGTTGAACTAATAGATTTAGGGGGGTATTCAATGTCTGGGCACGAATGTCGGGCTGACCCGACAGCCGTGACCCTGTCCCGTTATCGGTCTGCTCGACCAAGGTTTTGCAGGCAGGATTCAATGTCCCGCCAGCCGAGCATCGAGGATCGTCGAGCTGTGGCTGGGAGCTCGTCAATTCCGGGCCGTTCCCGGCAGAACAAGCCCGACAGCTTGGGAAGTCAGGCTTGTTCTGCTGGGATCCCCTGTTCAATACTGTCGAGGAAGACATCATTGAATAAGGCCGCCGACGGGGGAAATGGCGGCTGGAGATTGAATACCCCTTTAAAGTAAAGAGAGCATTTTGTTATTTTCAGGATCTTGGTGTTTCAGTATATGAAAATAAGAGTAATCATCATACCAGTCTACTGTTCAGGAGTCTGCTTTAGGGTCTATTATCAGCTCTGTTCAAAGAATGGTGTTCTTGGCACTGCAAATCATTAACCTTACCTTGTGGTTATCGAGGCATCACATTGCAGGGGTCATGGTGATTCGATTCACAGTGAAGCTAAGCACTCGTCCGAGAGTCCTGCACGTAATTTGTCTCACTGACATTCTGGGAGAGTAGGCTAGTGTGACAAATTTGAAACTAGATAAAATTTAGAGTAAATATTTGTGTGATTAGTTATACATTTTGCTACTTCTAGAAACATTTTCACTGACAATGAGACTTAAAAAATGTGTAGCCAGCTTTAGTCAAGGCCTGGGTCATAACTATTCTTGGTGAAGTGGAAGCTATTGATATGTGGCAAAGACAGGAGGTTCGCTACCCTTGCACACAGCTTACATTGACATCATTGCTGAACAAAAACACATGACACTGTATTGAATAAAAAAGAGACAGCCCACAAACTACTTGACAAGATACTAATGGATTCAATACAGTGTATTCACTAGACATGGTTTGTAGACTGTACCTTTCTACCAGCGTCCCAGCCGATCACATGCAGTAGATCTGGCATGTACAGTGGAGCACAAGGGGAAGAAGAGAGCAGTAGAGATATAAGAGTATTTGGGCAGTAAGGATATAGTGTGAACTCAGGAACTTGGGACCTAATTCAGGTTGGTTTGCAAAAACAAACTCCTTCTTTAATGGCCAAAACCATGTGAACTGCAGGTGAGGCAGATGTAACATGTGCAGAGAGCAGGGCCGTAACTGGCGCTGGAGGGAGGGGGTTGCTAATGTGAGGTCCTGGCAGTGGGTCCGGGGACAGGCAGCGGGGTCCCAGGGATGAGCAGCGGGGGTCTGGGGACTGGTGGGTTAACTCCGGCTCCTAGCGCTGCTGGGCGGTGGGAGGTAGCAGATTTTGAAAAGACTTGACAGACGCTGATTGGCTGAATTCAGCCAATCAGCGTCCGGCAAGTCTTTTCAAAGTCATCAGCGCTTCCCGCCGCCAGGCAGATAGCACTAGGAGACGGAGTGAGTGAAGGCTGCCGCTACACCAGTCCCTGGACCCCTGGACGCTGCCTACCCCCGCTGGCTGCACACAGGTATGTTGGCAGCGGGGGTCCAGGGACTTGTGTAGCGGCAGCTTTCACTCACTCCTCACTCTGTCTCCTAGTGCTATTTGCCTGGCGGCGGGAAGCGCTGATGGTTTTGAAAAGACTTGCCGGACGCTGATTGGCTGATGACTGCCGCCCCGGGCACGGAAACACCTAGTTTCGGCCCTGCAGAGAGTTACATTTGGGTGGGGTGTGTTCAAAGTGAAATCTAAATTGTAGTGTAAAAATAAAGCAGCCAGTATTTACTCTGCACAGTACTCTGCGGTACGCGTCCTCCGACCTGTTCATACCCCCACTATCCACGTCGGCGTGGAGTTGAGTTTATATAGTGTGGTGAGCGCAGCGAGCCACCGAGCCCGAAGCGTGGCGAGCGCAGCGAGCCCCACAAGGGGACGCGCATTACTTCACATGTATTCCGCGTCCGCTCGCCACGCTTCGGGCTTGCCACACTATATAAAATCAACTCCACGCCGACGTGGATAGTGGGGGTATGAAAAGGTCGGAGGACGCGTACCGACACGTTCGCCACGCTTCAGGTTGGCCTTGATAGTACCGGTGGTGCTTTTAACATTGTAAGCACCTATTACGGTGCTTATACAATTATTTATCTTATAGGAGCACATTTAACATTGAAAACATCCATTAGGGTGCTTATACAATTTAAAATCGTATACCATTTTATATGCCATACAATGGCATACAATTCAATGGTATACAATTTAAAATTGTATAACATCGGCTAACATCGCATCGCATTGCATACCATCGTATGCCTTATGGTATGTGATGCGATGGGCGCCATGCTAGGAAACAAGTACCAAATATTTTGATGTCCTGTTTTAAAACAAATATTTTTTCACCAACTAAAAGGGTATTGCTGCAGTTTTATATAGATAGCTAACATACATCTATGTATCACTGCAGCTGCTACTTTTTATAATTACTGTAAAGTTCTAAATTAATCTTTAATTCCCTATTATTATAATTTGTACTTACATAATTACATAATGTATAAGCCATTCAGGGTTTTATTAAAATTGACTGGTTTTACTGTCTAATTATTTACAATAGACAATTAAGCTTATGGTTAAGTCAGTTTAGCAAGTCATTATATTTGTGTGTAAACCATAATTTACTGTGTGGTAGAAATGATACTTTGGTAACTAATGAAATAGAATATATGTACAATATTACATTTTTATAATTTTACTGTAGCTTAAAGGACTACTTACAGCTGAGACTACTCATATGGGGGTATTCAATGCCCTGACGGCGAGCTATGATGGAGAGCAGTGCCGATAGCTCACTGTCAGTGTATTCAACTCAATCCCCTTCACCCGCTGATTCCACCTTGCCTGTTCCCTGAGGTGAGGTGGAAATGGTGAGTGTGGCCATTGCAACGTCAGAACTTGCCACAAAATGTGGCAATCTCGCTGCATTTGTGACAAACCTCAACGTTTAAGGGGATCCTCGTGGTCCTCTCATTTAGCCCTTACATTGAATACAGCAAGAGGACGGCGACGAGTTTGATGGTATTGCATGCGATTATGCAAAGCCGTCTTTGCCGTACAAACCCCCTCGCTGGCCGCATTGAATACCCCCCATAGGCTTTAAGTAGCTAAAATCTAAATGACCCTACCCTGTTGTCTCCACTTTAACTTCATAACCAGAACCTGATGGTCTGATACTGCTAATTTTGATGATGTCTATGTTCATTAATACATAGAAATATGTAGGGATATCATCAGAACTTGTGGGACCCAGTACATATAGAACAGACATGGTCAGTGGGCCGCCTAGCGTTTTGAAATGTTTTTTTTTTTCCTTCAAATTTGGCACCTGCCACCAGCCCCGCTGACTACCACCACTCGCCAGCCCTCCTGCCTCCAGGTCCGCTACACTGCCATCAACCAGCCCACTTTCCGCCATCTCCACTACCCCACTGCCCGCCCTGCGGACTACCGTATTGTGAGCGATCGCATGTGCACTGTGATAGATATTATGTGCACCACAGAATATCTGACGATGCAAGATTTGACTGGCAGGTCTGCGCATTTTGTCGGTTGACACATGCGATGGCATGCGATTTGTTGCGGCGATGTATCGAAATCGCATGCAATATCTCACATGTCTTTGGGCACCGTTACACCATATTATTGCACTCTACTTGAGAATATCTTGCCATTCATCCTTTTTTTTTAAATGACATCTTTCTCAGCATACTTGGGACTTGAATCCAGCACTCCACACATTGAGCTATGTGCTCATGCTTAGGAAGTTTTGGTTATTCCAACCATTTCAGCTGAACAGATCTATATAGTGTGGCTGCAGGGCATTGGACGTGTCACTTTACACTATGTATTTATGCAAATCAGCAGAACACTGGATACTGTCAGGGGGGCCCACAGTGAGCCAAGAATTCTAAAAGCAATCTGTTTCTTTTACTCATTGCTAGAGACCCCCCCAGAAAAAAATACACACTTATTACATGATCACTGGCTGTACCCTCCTGATGATGACCCCATAAATATGAATAAAACCTGTGTACTGTATTTTATTAATGCATTTATGGCAGTGGTTTTCACATATTAGTGCTATAGCCTTTACCAACATGTATATGTGCTATTGCATACAAGTTTACTCTATATAACCTTTAACTAGTTAATGGGTTTTTTTTTCCTTGTTTTTAACTCAGATCATCTTTTGGAACTCTACCATGTTCAGTGGCTTACTGAATCATGTGCCCAAAATGAAACGAAAGGACCAGAGAAAGCAATAACACAAGTAAGTAAAGTGGACATATCAGTGCTCTAAGAATAGAGGAGGATTAGGTCATGTGACATGTGATGAGTGGCTCTGATATGCAGCAGCCCCAGAATTAATGCTGATGTTGTTTTTGCTGTTCAGTGGTGGTGAGCAGCACAGGCATGGTTTAGGTAAAACAGACACAGCTGCTTGTAAAGCTTGCAGGTGCACCCACATCCATTACAGAAATTGTGCCAATTGGTAGATATGAATGCAGACTGCTAGTATACCAGGGAGGATTTCAGTTCCTAGTCTTGTCCTATTTAAAAGTGATAATAAAATGATCAGATACAATGTAAGCACAATTATATTTGCTGCTTCTGGCTGAATACAACCTTTTACACCGCCGCAAAAACCTGGGTCAGCGGCGGTGTAAATGGGTCACGCCGTGTCCCTTTACCTGGGACTTCCACCCAGGTCCTGTGTAGAAGTCCCGTATTCCATAGAGGGAGAAAGTGTCGGGATTTCGGTGGTCGGGATTTTGACCGCCGGGATTGTAACTGCATCCCCTCCCAACCTCAGTCTTCCACTCAAGGCATACTCACAGTCCAGGTCTCAGTGATATCCATGCTTGAGCACAGGCGACCTACTGTAAGTTATTCAATCATCTGTGCTGAAAGCCTGGATATCACAAAAACCTGCACTGTTAATGTGCCTTGAGGAATCTTGTGAAGATCGCAGCTTACTGAACCCCGCATCCCCACCAAACCCCCCCCCCCCCCAAATACAAGTTAGTGAAGACTGACTTATGTTTGCGGTCTCCGGGACGAAGACTGGGCTGACGCCATGTGAAATGCTGGGCATTTCCATGTCGGAGTGCTGCCCCCCCCCTGCACCGACAGTGCAGGTCGGTGAAGGCGCCCACACAGAAACCCTGCACATGTGCATATGAGAATATGCGCATGTGCAGGAAGAAACATCAGTCCCCTGTGCGAACACGCAGGGGACCGATGAGACCAGAATCAGGGCCAAGGTTGGAAATGCTACCCCTAGTAGGACTGTCCAGGCAACACTATGAATACCAGCAATTTGTATTTAGAATGCATTATTCTAATAGATGTAGCAGTTTACTTGTCTAATATAAGAAATACATTACTATTGTATGCATGGTGTGAAAACTGTAATTACATTAGTTTGCAACAGGGCTATTTTTCAGCAGGCTCCAGCAGGAACAGAGGCCCTTATTCTAGTTCACTCTTTCTGACAAAATCCTTCTTAGATGGACAAAACCATGTGCACTGCAGGTGGGGCAGGTGTTACTTGTGCAGAGAGAATTAGATTTAGGTGGGGTTTTACTTCAAAGTGAGTACTATATTGCAGTGTTAATATAAAGCAGCCAGTATTTACCCTGCACAGAAACAAAATGACTCACCCAAATCTAATTCTCTCTGCGCATTTTAAATCTGCCCCCTGCAGTGCACATGGTTTTGTCCATCTAAGAAGGATTTTGTCAGAAAGAGTGAACTAGAATAAGGGCCTCAGTTCCTGCTGGAGCCTGCTGAAAAATTGTCCTGGTTTGCAACAAGCGGCTTGTTTTGTCCTAGTATATCTTATAATAGATTATTCAGTATTGAAATAGAAAAAACAGTAGCCTACATGAGAATAAAAAAAAGCTGTATGTGATTAACACTCCCTTATTTATATAGTATGCCAAAGAGGCGTTGCTAGTGTATCCTAAGCTGGCCTTTTATGCTGGATCTAATACCCAGTTGTTTTGCACGGATAAACATTTACATTCGTATAATACTACACACCAGCTATCATCACGTCATGGGAATTTTGCTTTCTGTTAGAACTAAGTTGCTTTGATGCAGCGCAGCCCAGGTGATTCATAACATACAGCTAAAACAGCCAGCCGCTACAAATCATTTTAGTAGCCACCCACAGTGTAAACAAGTCTGGTCTGTGTACAGTACAATACCGTACTATCATATCATAATGCAAAGTAAATACTACATTTTTGCAAACAAGAAAAGTTCAGTCAACGCGTCATAAATGTTTTGTTGTCAGTGTTTGGCAAATATCTTTTTTAAGTAGACAAATGATTTGCAGAAAGTCTAAAAATAAGTCGGTTAAGGTGACTTGACTGTATATTAGATATCATTTTCAATGATATATATATCTATTTACTTTACACTTTACTTGGAATAAAATAGCCAACAAATATTTTGAACAAGTAAAATTTCGGTTGGCTAACAAGATGTTAAGCTGGGTGCACACTATAAGATATTTTGTAATGCTATGCATGGTAACGACATCGTTACCTATATTAATGGTGCATATTGCACACTATATTGTTGACCATATTGTCAACTACTGCATGTTTGGCGAGGGCCCAAGTGACGTCACTCAACAATATCGTTCAGTGTATATGACCTACAGCAGGGGTAGCCAACTCCAGTCCTCGAGAGCTAGCTCCAGTCTCCACACAGTCTCCACTGACTTATATTTGTGAGCCCTGGAGAAATCATTTGATGTTTGGTGACCGTCGAATTATATCTCTGGCAGCAGGCACATGCGAGGGGATGTGTCTTCGTCATACATCCCCTCGCATTTTTGCGAGTAAAAAAATAGGTGTGGTTGGGAACGGGGGGGGGGGATTCAGCGGGGTGCCGGGGTGTGCCCTCTGGGATTCAGTAAGCTGCCAGCTTCACAGCTTACTGGGCCTTATTCTGGTTGGAGCGGCCGGGCCGTACGCGTACGTCCCGGGGTTTTCCATGATCTGCGCATGCGTAAATTCGCTAATGCGCAGGCGCGACCACTCCACAACGCTTACGGACGGGTCTCTACGTGCGAAAAAACCTGTACGCGAGCGTACGGGCATTGGGGGCGGCATAGGGGCGTGATGAGGGGAGCGGCCGAAATAATGAGGGAAAATGGGCGTAAATATGGGCGTACACGGGGGTGTGCACCAAAAATGAGCGGTGCTACTACCGCACGATCGACTAAAGCACCGTTCATTTCGGACACCAGACAAGCGCCCGCCAACCGCCAGCTCAGACCACCCCTACAGATACCGCATGCCAGCGTGCGCCTGGGTTTGCTAATTAACGCTGATTACTACTCAAACACATACACCTGAATGTAATAAGCAATGCTGCAGTCTATTAAGTCCATACCATTATTTCACTGCCTGCAAGCCACACACAGCATGCAAACACATTGGAAGCTTATGTTTCTATACTTCTCGACATTTAAAGGTTTGTTTAATTTAAGGTAAGAATCTTTTTAAGACCTGCTTATATACGCTAAGGTAGGTATTTGCTAAACAGTTAGACACATTCACTACGTGCTTTCATAGACTTTACACAGTAGCACACTCAATCTACACAAGTCGACATGTGTCAACGTGTTCACTCTAATACTAACATAGGTTTTGTATTTAGGATACAATAACATAAACCACATCTAACACCTACAAAGGATGTTTCAGCAATGTTTTAAGCCCATGACCACTATTTTGCACACAATCTTTGTATAGTACCCAAAATAATGACCTGTACCACTATCTCATCTGCTATGATTTGGATTTCACTACACTCTGGATGTAAGATGCCACCAATCACATTATTGCACTCTCATCTCTCTAACAAAGGATTCCTACATCTGCTTATGACACTGTCAAATCATATATATTTAAAAAGTTATGCATGTTTGTTCACAAGCTAATTTATCATGTTTGGCCCATTCACACATCTTTTTTTAGGGAGGACACATATGCATTCCTACACAAATGTACCTTTTCACCCTTGTTTGTCTGCCTCACCCACTCCATGAGGAAAGCATTGTTCTGGACCTGCTTTTACCTACTACTGTAGGAGCTACCTCACCTGCACACAAACTGCTTTCTCACCTATTAAGTTGCTCTGCACATGTGCTGACACAAACTAATTAGCAGGGAAAAGTTGGATAGGAACATGGGAATGGCCATGGAGAGGGTTACACATGGGAAACTTCGACCACACTTCAACAAATGTTCAAAAATACCCTGGTCAGTAAGTACACATAAATCTAGTATTTGTTTCACACAAGAAATGACACATACCACAATTTTGATTTAATTTGTAAAATAAATTTATTTGCTGTTCAGCATCACAGCTTATTTCACACTTTAATGTGAGAAATCAACTAAACAAATAAAATAGACACACAAATAATAAAACAGCCAGAACAAGAGGTTGCATATCTCCAAACATGTGTTACCCTGCAAATGCAATGGTGAAAGAAATGGGGACACCAGAATACGTACTGCAACAACCAGGGTGAATACTAAGCAAGATACACACCACCACAAATTTATCCTGCATTTGTAGAGGTCAAAATACGAACTTTCATGCCCATGGCACGCAAATGGATAGATGGCCAACTCAGGAAGCGGATGTCCAGTGCAATTTAAACATTTGGGGTCCAACCACAGAGGAAGTGAACCAGGTCTCATTATTTGGGCCCTTTTTTCCCCCTTTTAGATGGGGCCTTGGGGACAGGGGCCTTTGGCTCAGCTGCCTTGCGGCGTCTTCCCCTAGTCGACACAGGAGGGTCAGCAGAGGTGGAAGGTTGGGGAGCAGCTTGGGTTGGGGCAGCAGATGGGGGATTGTCCCGTTGGGACCTGGCGGTGGGCAGCAGCTCCGCAAGAATGACATTCAGGCGGCTGAGGTGTTGGCCAATGTTTTGCATGCCAGCCGCCAGAGTGTCATTAATGCGGTTGAAGGCCTCACACTGCTGCCTGTTTGAGGCCTTCCAATCCTCCAAAAAATCCCCAATCTGCTGCTGACGGAGCGCAGCATCCACCCCTTGCTGCTCGATCCTCTCCAGCGTCACCATCATGCTCTCTTCCCATGTCTCCTGTGGCTGGGGCTGGGGGCGACGTCTTGGTGGAGGCTGGACCACTTGCTCCACCTGTGGCTCTGCAGAGGAAGATGCTGCCGGTACATCCTGGGTTTCTGCTTCTTCTAGGATAAGAATTGAAAACAATGTCACCATCACATACGCACTAAAAATTCTCTTTCAAAATACAATGCATTACTGTGACTTACCATCAAAAGCAGCATCAAAGACCTCCGCCGGGAGCTCACTGTCCATATTGGAGATCCCCCTGACCTCCCCCACATCAATCACGTCCAAGGAGTCCTGCTCCAGGGGGGTATACTCCAAATGGTCAGGCATAGGACCTCTCCCGGTGGACATGCTGTGGTTGTACCGGTCAATCATCTTCCTCTTCAGTGTACTTTTGAAGTCAGTCCACCTACAAGTTTAAAAATACAAATATCACCATGAGATATGTGCACCACTGTGCTACGTGTAGGGTTACCACCTAGTCCCTTAAATTCCGGACACATGTTAATTACACAGGTTCTGTGGCAGTTTAAAATTAGGTGAAGTGGAGTCTTGAAGTCAGCCAGCCACAGAACCTGTGTAATTAATATGTGCCCGGAATTAAAGGGACTATGTGGTACCCCTAGCTACGTGACATTTCCTAGTGTGGGTGATCTTATGTTTTTTTGCCATATGTGTCCCACACACACACTCATGTCTCAATTAGGAGGCATTTCAGTGTCTCATCTCATTCATTAGGCCACTAAATGCACATACATACATCACTATGCAGAAATGACATCATCCATGGCCAAATTAGGCACCTCCACCTGGTGTGAAACTACACATTCCACCATAGCTTGACAATGTGGTTATTATGGAGTAATTTAACTATGGAATGGCATACTGGGATGTGTAGTTTCTCACCAGCTACATGTGCACAGTTTGCTCATTCTTGTTTCAGTAGCATCATATGGAACATGTGCATGGAACATGGAACAACTCTTTACAAAACACACTTTCTCTTGTCCCATCACATACTTCACATGAGCAGAACTGTGCCCATAACCTCACATCACACCAATGGTGCATGTTTCATATATCAATGTGGGTTATTAGACATGGTTGTGTTCACATGTGACATTGAAGTGTAGCACTATCTACAAACACACCTTTCTATTAGTCTCAAAACATACATGTAACATATGTACACACATATGACATCAGGGGGCCAAAGACCAGGGCAATTTTTCAGCAGTCTCCAGCAGGAACTGAGGCCCTTATTCTAGTTCACTCTTTCTGCCCAAATATTTCTTTGATGGACAAAACCATGTGCACTGCAGGTGAGGCAGGTGTAAAACCCCACCCAAATCTGATTATCTCTGCACAAGTAACACCTGCCTCACCTGCAGTGCACATGGTTTTGTCCATCTAAGAAATATTTGGCCAGAAAGAGTGAACTAGAATAAGGGCCTCAGTTCCTGCTGGAGACTGCTGAAAAATAGCCCTGACAAACACACTAACCTTTTCTTCACCGCGTCCCAATTTCTGACCACTGGTGCCACCTGGTTCACTTCCTCTGTGATCTTCTCCCAAAGGTTTCTCCTTGCACTGGCACTAGGCTTCCTGGTTGCCAATTCAATCCATTCGCGTGCCCTGGGCACTAGAATTCGCATTTCGGCCTCTACAAATGCAGGGTTTCTCTTTCTGGTGGTGGTATCCTGCTCAGTCCTCACCCTAGATGTTGCAGCTCGTTTTCTGGTGGCCCCAGTTCTCTCACCATGCACCTGCTGGGTCACACCTGTTTGGAGAGATGCAACCTCTTGTTCTGGCTGGTTGCTTGGCCCTTGTGGAGCTGGTGGAGGTTGAACAGGGCCTGTTACTGAGGGGCCCGCTTGGTCTTGGCTCCTCCTTGTCACACGCAGCCGCGGCGGTGCGCGGCGGGCTTACTACTCACCCGTTCGCGCCCGCCGTCGGCTAGCGTGTAGTGGTCTCCAGGTCAGCGGCAGCAGGCAGCGGCAGTCTGGTGGGCAGCAGGCAGCGTGGGACGCCAGCAAGTGTAGCGGTATGTGCTGTAGGGGCGCCGGGAGGCCGGCGTCGCCATCTTGATTAAGGGCAAATAGCAGATTGGTCCTTGTCTGAGGTTTCCGCCCATACTGACCTGACAGCCAATGGCAGCCGCCCTCTAGGGATATAGGGGATCTGCCTAGGCCTGTTCAGTGTCAGTACAAAGAGTCTCCAGAGGCGTTCACAGCTCCCAGCTGACTCCGGCTCTCTGACTCACCTCTCCTGACTTGGTGCCTTGCTTCAGTGCTCTGTGTTGGTCTCGATTCAGCTTAACCCCATCGCTGCCAGATCTCTCCACAGCCTGGTCTCTGCCTGCATCCCTGAGCTTCCTGGCCTAAGCTCTTCAAGGTGTCTGCTTCCAAGCAACTTCCCATTCTTCTGTCATCATCCATCTTCTTTCAGTCTTCAAGGATCCCTCATTACCATCAAGTACATTCTCTTTCCGGATTTCTTCATTTCCCAAGACCCCAACCTGCAGTCCGCAGTGCTTGAACTGTCATTGTTTAAATGAACTTTTTCTTCTTTAACAAGTGCCGTGCCGGCTCAATTCTTATTACTGCTAAACTGCCACTTAACAAAGTATTCAAGCGTGTATTGTTCTATTGATGAATTCTATTATTAAACCTGCACGATTTAATCCTTCCTCCTCTGGTCCGTCTCCGGTTGCTACACACCACACGACTTCATCCAGCCCTTCAGTTGTGACAGTTTGTACTGACCCGATGGAGTCGGGTGAAGAACAGGCTTCCATGGCGGACGCACTTCACAGCATCATGGCTCGTCTGGAGCAAGTGGAGGCTACCCAACGTCAAGTGGCTCAATTCCTTCAGGTCTTGGCTCCGCCCCAGGCGGCTCCCTCAGTTTCTGTGGCTCCAGCTCCAGAGGTTCCAGTCCCTGGTCCTACACCTGGACCAATAGTTCCTCATCACATGCAATTACCAACCCCCAGCAAATATGATGGTTCTCCGAAAGGATGCCGTGGGTTTCTGAACCAATGCGATGTGCATTTCACCTTACAGTCTTCTCACTTCCCTACTTCCAAGGCTAAGGTGGCTTATATTGTGTCTCTCCTAGCAGGGTCAGCTTTGGACTGGGTGTCCCCTCTCTGGGAACGTGCTGATCCCCTGCTCAATGACTATGAAGCTTTTATTACCTCTTTCCGTCACATCTTCGACGAACCTGGCAGAGTGTCGTCTGCCGCTACTGAGATCCTGAGAATTCACCAGGGTAGTCGCTCAGTGGGACAATATGCTGTGCAGTTCCAGACTCTGGCTTCGGAACTAAAGTGGAACGAAGAGGCTCTCGTCTCCGCCTTCTGGAATGGGCTGGCAGGTCGTATCAAGGACGAATTAACTACCCATGACTCTCCTGCTACTTTGCAACAAAGTAGATCTACGGATGCAGGAGCGTCAACTAGAGAGAAATCGCTCCGACCGTCTCCGCCCTCGTTTCACCACCAACGCTGTTCCTGTCCCTAGACCTGGGTCCTCCACAACCACACCACCAGACGAACCCATGCAGATCAACCGCTCTCGGCTTTCCTTTGAAGAAAAATCCTGTAGACGTCGTGAGAATCTTTGCATGTACTGCGGTTCTTCCGCTCATCTGTTGTCTTCCTGCCCACTGCGTCCGGGAAACGACCGCTCCTAACCTCCCCGAGGGAGGCCAGGTTAGGAGTTCTGCTTTCATCTCCCTCTTCAACTGTGCCCACCATTCCTGTTACTCTTGTGTGCCCTCAGGGAAAAATCAAGGTCCAGGCTCTACTAGATTCCGGAGCAGCCGGGAACTTCCTTTCTTCCTCTTTCGTTCTTCAACATTCCTTGACGGTGCAACCTTTGGTCCATCCGTTGGCTCTCACTGCAGTAGATGGGAGTCGCATCAGCAGCGGGCAAATCACCCTTCAAACCGATCCAGTGACAGTTCTCGTCGGTGCCTTACATCAAGAGACTCTAGAATTTTTTGTCCTTCCTCAGTCCTCACACCAGGTAGTCCTGGGCCTACCATGGCTTACTAAGCACAACCCTCATATTGATTGGACCAGTATGGAGATCACAGCCTGGGGTACGAACTGCCTAACTACATGCATGCCTCGTGTCATTCCACTCCATCAAACTAATCCTCAAGAAGTAGGAAGTTCCAGTCTTTCGTCTTCACCAGTTCCACCCTTGTCGATACCCACACCATATCTTTCTTTTTCTGACGTCTTCAGCAAAGGAGGTGCCGATACCCTGCCGCCTCATCGTTCCTGGGACTGTCCAATAGAGTTGATACCTGGGAAGTTCCCACCGCGGGGCCGCATCTACCCCTTGTCTCTGCCAGAGACCAAAGTCATGTCTGACTACATTCGAGAGAACTTAGATAAGGGGTTCATTCGCCCGTCCACTTCGCCAGCCGGAGCGGGGTTTTTCTTTGTGAAAAAAAAGGATGGAACCCTCCGCCCGTGTATCGACTACAGGGGTCTGAACGATATCACGATCAAGAACCGCTATCCTTTGCCTCTGATCACCGAATTATTCGACAAAATCCGAGGGGCTTCCATCTTTACTAAACTGGATTTAAGAGGGGCGTACAACTTGATCCGTATACGATCTGGAGATGAGTGGAAGACGGCGTTCAACACCCGAGACGGCCACTATGAATACCTGGTGATGCCCTTTGGTCTTTGCAACGCTCCAGCCGTCTTCCAACAATTTGTAAATGACATATTTCGAGACTTATTGTATCATTCCATTGTGGTGTATCTCGATGACATTCTCATCTTCTCATCGAACCTCCATCTCCATCGGCAAACAGTAGCTGAGGTCTTGCGGCGCCTTCGCCAAAATAAACTGTTCTGCAAGTTAGACAAGTGCGTCTTTGAGGTCACCTCCATTCCATTCCTTGGCCACATCCTCTCCAGCACTGGGATAGAGATGGATCCAGAGAAAGTAAGAGCCATCTTAGACTGGACAGCGCCCACCACGCTCAAAGGCATCCAGAGGTTCCTGGGCTTTTCAAATTACTATCGTCGTTTCATCCGAAACTTCTCCACCCTTGCTGCACCTCTTACTGCTCTAACCCGTAAGGGTTCTGATCCGAGTCGGTGGTCACCTGAAGCCTCTCAAGCCTTCCAACAACTAAAGGATGCTTTTGTCTCCGCCCCAATCCTTCTCCAGCCAAACCTCGACAAACCCTTTATTCTTGAGGTGGACGCATCCTCAGAGGGGGTAGGGGCAATCTTGTCGCAGAGAGGGGAGGACCAGGTGCTTCATCCCTGCGCCTTCTTTTCCAAGAAGTTTCTTCCAGCGGAGAAGAATTACCCCATTGGAGAGCAGGAGTTACTGGCAGTCAAATCAGCGTTGGAGGAGTGGCGGTACCTCCTGGAGGGGGCACGACATAAAATTACGGTATACTCCGACCATAAGAACCTTTCATTCCTCAAGCAGGCCCAATGTCTTACAGCTCGTCAAGCCCGCTGGGCCATGTTCTTCGAACGCTTCGATTTTCAAATCAAATTCAGACCCGGGACGATGAATGCCAAGGCCGATGCCCTTTCACGCTCTTTTGAGACTTCCGCTGATCTTGAGACTCCTCCTCGACCCATCCTCGATCCTCTGGTCTTTGCTCAAGTAACAGTCCAGCCTTCACCTCCACCAGGCAAGACCTTCGTTCCTCTCAATCTCCGAAAGAGAGTGCTGTCCTGGGCACACGCTTCCCGTTTCGCAGGGCATACCGGGGCACAGAAGACCTTAATGTTCCTGTTGCGGTCATACTGGTGGCCTACCATCCGTCGCGATGTAAACTCCTTTGTCGCTTCCTGTGTAAAGTGCGCTCAGCATAAGTCCTCCAGAACAGCTCCTGTCGGTCCTCTTCTACCTCTAGCCATACCAACAGAACCATGGTCCCACCTGTCTATGGACTTCATTTGCGAACTTCCTCCCTCCAAAGGGCATACAGTAATTTGGGTGGTGGTCGACCGCTTTTCAAAGATGGTGCACTTCTTCCCATTGAAAGGTCTTCCATCTGCTCCAGTGTTGGCTCAGCTCTTCATTTCCACCATCTTCAAACTCCATGGGTTGCCCAAAGAGATTATTTCTGACCGTGGCGTGCAGTTTGTCGCAAAGTTTTGGAGGGCCCTCTGTTCTGCTGTTCAAGTCAAGCTCAAGTTCTCCACTGCGTTCCACCCACAAACCAACGGGCAGACAGAACGAGTCAACCAAGACTTGGAGGCCTTTATTCGTTTGTTCATCTCTTCCTCTCAAGACGACTGGGTAGACCTTCTGCCTTGGGCGGAATTTGCGCACAACAATTCTTATCATTCTTCCTCCGGCACCACTCCCTTTTTCACTGTCTTTGGCAAGCATCCCCGATCTCCAGAGTTCTCAGATCTATCATTGTCCGAAGTCCCTGCAGCTGCTTCTTCCCTACAACGGTTTGCAAAGATCTGGTCAGACGTCCATACAGCTCTCCTTAAAGCATCCGCTCGATATAAAAGGATGGCGGACAGGAAAAGAAGAGCAGCTCCTAAGTTGAAGGTCGGAGATCGAGTATGGCTGTCTACCCGCCATATACGCCTTCGGTTACCGTCCATGAAGCTGGCTCCTCGGTTCATCGGGCCGTACCCGATCACTCAGGTGATTAATCCGGTGGCCTACAGACTACAGCTCCCTCCTTCCTTAAAAATATCAAATTCGTTCCATGTGTCTCTTCTGAAACCTTTGCGTTTGAACTTATATCAGAAGAAGGTGCCTAAACCGCCCAAGATTGGCTCGGAAAGAGAAGCAGAGTTCGAGGTGAGGCGCATTATCGACTCACGTTGCCGCAATACCCATCTTCAGTATCTGGTAGAGTGGCTTGGATTCGGTCCTGAAGAGAATTCCTGGGTTGATGCTGCAGATCTTCATGCTCCTCGTCTGGTGAGACAGTTCTTTCAAAGAGATCCACACAAGGTGCGTAGGTGCCCTGGGGTCACCCAGAAAGGGGGGGGTACTGTCACACGCAGCCGCGGCGGTGCGCGGCGGGCTTACTACTCACCCGTTCGCGCCCGCCGTCGGCTAGCGTGTAGTGGTCTCCAGGTCAGCGGCAGCAGGCAGCGGCAGTCTGGTGGGCAGCAGGCAGCGTGGGACGCCAGCAAGTGTAGCGGTATGTGCTGTAGGGGCGCCGGGAGGCCGGCGTCGCCATCTTGATTAAGGGCAAATAGCAGATTGGTCCTTGTCTGAGGTTTCCGCCCATACTGACCTGACAGCCAATGGCAGCCGCCCTCTAGGGATATAGGGGATCTGCCTAGGCCTGTTCAGTGTCAGTACAAAGAGTCTCCAGAGGCGTTCACAGCTCCCAGCTGACTCCGGCTCTCTGACTCACCTCTCCTGACTTGGTGCCTTGCTTCAGTGCTCTGTGTTGGTCTCGATTCAGCTTAACCCCATCGCTGCCAGATCTCTCCACAGCCTGGTCTCTGCCTGCATCCTGAGCTTCCTGGCCTAAGCTCTTCAAGGTGTCTGCTTCCAAGCAACTTCCCATTCTTCTGTCATCATCCATCTTCTTTCAGTCTTCAAGGATCCCTCATTACCATCAAGTACATTCTCTTTCCGGATTTCTTCATTTCCCAAGACCCCAACCTGCAGTCCGCAGTGCTTGAACTGTCATTGTTTAAATGAACTTTTTCTTCTTTAACAAGTGCCGTGCCGGCTCAATTCTTATTACTGCTAAACTGCCACTTAACAAAGTATTCAAGCGTGTATTGTTCTATTGATGAATTCTATTATTAAACCTGCACGATTTAATCCTTCCTCCTCTGGTCCGTCTCCGGTTGCTACACACCACACGACTTCATCCAGCCCTTCAGTTGTGACACTCCTTGTCCTCTCCTGCTCCCTCTGCCTCAACCTTTCCAGCAAGGATTCTGCTCTGGCTCTCTGGAGAGCGTCCTCAGCTGCGGAATCGTCTGAACTTGACATGTTTGCAGCAATTGTGGCCTGCATCTGACTGAATATTTATATGTTAATCTCCCGCCATGAACAAGGGGGCGTATATTTTTTCCCCGCAATGTATTTGCTCATTTACGCCGATATTTCCCGCCGATAATTCCCGCTTAAATTACGCAGGTCTACACGCACCTGATCAATCACCTGTATATGCACATACACAGGTTGTGGAGCATTGTGGGCTACATCGTGAAATGTGTGCACCTGTCATTCCAATGATGAGTGTTGTCAGCTGGTATCTGTTGGAGTTCGTGTATGCTTTGTGAGTCACATTTCAAAACATGACGTTACAATGCTTTCCTTACATATGTAATGTGTATGAAATTGTCATACAGCAACATGTTGCATTGTGGCCCTTTAAGCAGCGTAGTTATAAGTAGAGGGTTGCGTGTATTATTTTCCGCACACTGTAAATACAGTACTCCTCTCCATGGAAATCGGTGTATCGCGCCCCCTTTAAGCAGCGCAGTTACAGTAGAGGGTTGCGTGTATTATTTTCCGCACACGGTATATACAGTTCCTCTCTATACATTGAATGCATGCTGGTGGTTATGGTGTGTTTATATCGGAACGGTCCGCGTAAGTTTCTATTCGCATCCAGTTTGTTAATGTAAGAGGGATTAATAAAGTTAATACCAAACAAACAATTTTTTACACCAATCAGCAAGCACCAAAAGTGATATATGTACCTGCAATTATTAACTGCGCCATTGGCACTATGACTACTACCAGGGCTAGGCCGTTTACGACCCAGGAGCTGTTGGCCCTGGTTGACGTAATGGACCGTCACCTGGGGCCCAGGGGCCCATATGTCAGCAACATGGACAAGCGGCGGGCGTATACTGCAGCCCGCCGCCTAATATACTCGACGACCGGCGTCCGCAGGAGCCTGGGGCAAGTTGAGCGGCGCTGGTCCGACCTGCGCCGGCGGCAGCCAGTTTTGCTCTGCAGCCTTCGCCGCCATATTGCCCGATGTAAGTTTTGATTACTAGTATGTCTGCGTTTTTTAGCTAATGTTTTCTGTACTTTTTATAAATATGTTCCTGAGTATGTGGGTGTATATGGGTGTATATGGGGTGTATAGGGGGGTATATGGGGGGGATATGGGGTGTATAGGGGGTGTATATGGGGGGGATATGGGGTGTATATGGGGGGGATATGGGGTGTATAGGGGGTGTATATGGGGGGGATATGGGGTGTATAGGGGGTGTATATAGGGGGATATGGGGTGTATATGGGGGGGATATGGGGTGTATAGGGGGTGTATATGGGGGGATATGGGGTGTATGGGGGGGGTTTAAGTATTTGCTCAGTTTTTGGGTGTAGCATATCAATTAGTTTGCATGATAAATGTCTGAAATATAACAGCAATGATAATTTGGAAGGTTATGAGCATGACTAATGTGAATTTTTCTTTCCCCCTTTTTTATGAAACCCAATCTTCGATTTCTATGCCATCAACATGAACATTTCAGCACGGGCAAGGGCACGCATGGAAGCCCGGGAGCAGGCAGCCCGGGACCAGGCAGCCCACGAGCAGGCAGCCCTGGAGCAGCCAGACAAGGAGGAGAAAGAGGAGGAGGAGGAAGAGGAGGAGGAGGAGGAAGAAGAGAAGGAGGAAGAAGAGAAGGAGGAAGAGGAGGAGGAAGAAGAGGAGGAGGAAGAGGAGGAGGAGGAAGAAGAGGAGGAGGAAGAGGAGGAGGAGGAAGAGGAGGCCGAGACAATGGCTCAAGCTGGGGCCCACACAATTTCCCCATCCCCTTCCCCCACCCCCTCCCCAACCCCCACCCCCTCCCCAACCCCCAACCCCTCCCCAACCCCCACCCCCTCCCCAACCCCCAACCCCTCCCCAACCCCCACCCCCTCCCCAACCCCCACCCCCTCCCCAACCCCCAACCCCTCCCCAACCCCCACCCCCTCCCCAACCCCCACCCCCAACCCCTCCCCAACCCCCACCCCCAACCCCTCCCCAACCCCCACCCCCTCCCCAACCCCCACCCCCAACCCCTCCCCAACCCCCACCCCCTCCCCAACCCCCACCCCCACCCCCTCCCCAACCCCCACCCCCTCCCCTACCCCCACCCCCTCCCCACCCCATTTCCTACCCCCCTACACCTCTCCACCACCCACCCCCAAACCTCTCCAATCCCCACTCACACCCACTACCTCTATCCAAATTCCCATCCCATCCCCCTTGCTCCTGATCCCCCCAACCACCGCACAGCCAACCAGCGGCGACCAGGATGGCTCAAGTAGCCGTAAGTAAATAATGTGTCTAATGTTTACCTACACATTTCTACACATAAACAATCACAACAAGGAGGAAGAAGAGGAGGAGGAAGAGGAGGAGGAAGAGGAGGCCGAGACAATGGCTCAAGCTGGGGCCCACACAATTTCCCCATCCCCTTCCCCCACCCCCTCCCCAACCCCCAACCCCTCCCCAACCCCCACCCCCTCCCCAACCCCCAACCCCTCCCCAACCCCCACCCCTCCCCAACCCCCACCCCCTCCCCAACCCCCACCCCCAACCCCTCCCCAACCCCCACCCCCTCCCCAACCCCCACCCCCAACCCCTCCCCAACCCCCACCCCCTCCCCAACCCCCACCCCCTCCCCAACCCCCACCCCCACCCCCTCCCCAACCCCCACCCCCTCCCCTACCCCCACCCCCTCCCCACCCCATTTCCTACCCCCCTACACCTCTCCACCACCCACCCCCAAACCTCTCCAATCCCCACTCACACCCACTACCTCTATCCAAATTCCCATCCCATCCCCCTTGCTCCTGATCCCCCCAACCACCGCACAGCCAACCAGCGGCGACCAGGATGGCTCAAGTAGCCGTAAGTAAATAATGTGTCTAATGTTTACCTACACATTTCTACACATAAACAATCACAACAACCACATATGTGTATCCAACATCAACATTAGTTGCAACATATCACTGCAGGGCGACCATGAGGTGTGTCCTGTCCTTCTCCAGGAACAAGGGTCCCCTTGGTGGTTTTTTTGAGTGTGGCCATGCCTCACCCCGTGAATAATTGACATAACAGTACATCCAATGAGATATCCGACATTAGTGGTGTGGTAGTTATGTGGCTCCAGGTGTTGGGTAACTCCAGTTCCCAGCATGATGTGCAACACAGGGCCGGATTATAATGGAGGCACAAGGGGTCAGTGCCCCTGGGCCCCCCTCTAGCTAGGGGCCCCCTGTGGTTGTCATGTATTTTTAAAATAAAAAATTTTTTAATTTTTTATTTGTTTTTTTTAGCTAAAGGTTTTGTGCATGGGTGGGGTAGTGCTGCAGCTTCACCTATCTGCCAATGTGACAATGATTTATGGTGCTGAGCATCGGGAGCCAAGGCACACTGATTGCACAAGTGTGCAGTGCATTTCTGGGAGTTGACTAAGTCCCATGACACTTTGGACCAGAGGACAGAGGCTGAGAAGTTTGTGCTGAGCTCTGATTGGTGGAGCTCATTACATGCTTCTCAGGTCCATGGAGAACAGCAGCAGCAGCTTAGTCATGTGAGGGTTTTTAATCAGAGGCAGCACTAGGATTGTGAGGTCTCCTCCAGAGTAAGGGGCAGAGGGACAAACACAGGCTTTTCATGTGGTGTGTGTGTGTGTGTGTGTGTGTGTATATATATATATATATATATATATATATATATATATATATATATATATCCCCTGCAGTTAACCATTGACCAAGTTTATTCTGCCTTTACTCTGTGTTTTGACAGTATAATATTCTCCCATGCAGTGTGCGGCCAGTAATGACAAGTGCAAGGGGGCCCCCCGGTCTAAAGTACCCCGGGCCCCCCGAAGGCTTAATCTGGCACTGGTGCAACATAAATGTAGAGATTGTTTTGTTAATAGTGTGTGAGGCCATGCGGATGCATGCTTTACAAACATAGCTGTAGGCCTATAATTTGTACAGCAATGTCCGCAATTTAAAATAGTAAGGAGTGCTTAAGCCACAACAATGTCATAACCCTTAAATAGCACAGCCTAATTGTGAGGTTAGAGGACAGTCCCCCAAAACCAAAGTACCAATTGGGATACAGCATACATTCATCCATGAAGGAGTAATTGAATTAATGTTATTTACTATGTACAGTATGTGTGTGTTAACATATTATTTTTTAGTACTGTGTTTACAGCAGACCCATCTTCAATGTAGTTTAAAAATGTATGTGGCCTTCACACATAACTCTGAACTTTTTATTATGTACAAATACAACAAACATGTGTGTATGTTATATATTAATTTTTTTTTTTATCCCTTCACTACAGACACTGAACAGCAGCAGGAGGAGGTGGCAGCCCTAATGCGGGAGATTGTACTGACCCTCCTGTACCTCCAGATCCTGTTTGGACTTCTGGAGGCCCGGATTTAATTTTTTTTTATCCCCCCCCCCTTATTATTTTTGTCCTAAATAAAAGTTTATGTACAGTTCGAAATTGCCTGTGTTTTTACTAATAAATATGTTAGAGGGCTTGTAAGGGTAGGTACATACAGATGTGTACTGTAAGTTATACTTGTTATTTGAGGTGAGGGGTAATGATTGATGTGTGAATGTGTGTGTTTTTGAGTAAAATAACACATAGTGAAAATGCATGAATATTTAATGTTGGTAGATTAAAACATCACACATAACATCAGGGTAGGTATACATGTTACACATTGTGGACAAAGTAATTATGGACATAATTTAGTACATATACAGAAACACCAACATAACTTGATGTAAAAGTAACAGCAATATGGGGACACATAGATAGTGATTAAAATGCCACATTAGAACTTAACAAATATACATGTAATGAGGGTTCAAATGTGGTTTTATTAGGTCTTTATTAAGGTAGACAATTGAGTTAATAGAAAACAATAATTGAATAACAAATAGATTAATTAATCAATTGTCAGATTTGTAGTTGAAAGGCAAGATTTGCAGGTCCATATATGTGAAGGGTATGGCAGCGTACACGGACGTACGCTCACTCTCACGAGCGGTGACATAAGCTGTGTTTTCCATTGAAAACAATAGGGACCCGTCCGTGCAAGCTGGTGTACGCTCAGATCTCCGCAAGAAGTCGGTGTGAAGACGGACGAAAGACGTCCGTAAACGGCGCCGTACGCTCAGTTGTACGCCTGTTGTCGGAGTGCAAGGGCTGGGCCGTCCGCGTACGTTGCCGTACGCTCATTTGTACGCCACTCCCCTTCTACGGTATTTCTGCCCGTACGTAAGCGGCTGATTTGTGGGTGGACCTAACCCTAACGGCCGCGTACGGCTAGCGTACGTTAATAGTGAACGTACGCACGTTTGGCCGCTCCGATCAGAATAACCTCCACTGAGTCAACCAGAATGAGGGCCCAAGTGCATTCATTTATATAAAATTAAATATTTAAATGCAAATTACATATCATTTTGTGTTTATACTGTATCTTCATTGACCCTAACAATTGGGGCCATATATGACTGTGAATCATGTTGATTGTAAGGGTATTTTTGCACAGAGCTATAGATAGTATTGTGAATAAAAAAAGATATTGATAATGACATAAGCAAATGTTTTCCTCAAAATTTCTTGGCCAACATGGGTGAAAGATGGCAAATAAAATATAGTATGTCTATAGGACAAAATAGATATACATTTTCCTATTGTTATATATTCTAATTAACTAATTATCTATTAACCCCTTGAGAGGTATGCCCGGAACTCTTCCGGGCTCAGCTGCGCTGCCACAGCGGGCTGTCCCTGAAAATTTCCGGGCATGCCACTAATATAGAATAGGTGTGCGCCACTGGTGTCCAGGTGTGCACCACTGGCGCAGCACCTCTGGAACCCCCCCCCCCCCCATAATCCCTCCAGTCCCCCGTCACCTTTGCTCTGGCGATTGGTGCGCCGGAGCTCCCCTGCCCTGACCCGCCCACCAGCCGGCCCATCACTCATTTTACAGTGACGTTGGCGGCAGGCTCGGGTATGGTTCCCGAGTCCTCCCGAGCCGCCGCGAACATCCCCCAGCCTGCCGCCAACATCACTGCAGTGCTGAATGTGACAGGCGGCTTAGGCAGGGGGGAGAGCGGCAGCAGGATGAGGGGGGCTTCCAGCTTTCTGTGGTGGGTTTTGCTGGGGCAGGACAAACCTGCCCTGGTAGGTTTGTCCTGCCGCAGCAAAACCCACCACTCAAGGGGTTAAGACACAGCTTGCACAATTTGAGAGGCTCTCATACTTTAGTAAGAGCATAGAGATTTTTGAGAAACACATAATGGTCTCAAGCTTCAAAAAATGATAAAGGTAAGAGTGATAAAGGACCAGTCAATCAACTCCTAACTGTAATTTTTCAAAACCAAACTGTGCCATGGCAGTTAGGAGCTGACTGGCTGGTGCATTATCCCTATCTTCTTTCTCACTTTTTGAAGCTTTGTGCATCTGGTCACATGACAGATGTTTGCTCTGTTTAAGTGTGCAGTCATCACTATGTTGCATGAAAGGCATTCATACAGTATACAGAAGTACTTAAAAAAATTAATTGTGACACTTGAAAAAAGCTAGCTCAAATGTCAGTATGAGCTGTATAATATATCTAGAGGGCCAAATCACTGACATTTTTGGTAAAAAAATTAAAAAGATCATATAAGTAGGATCTTAAGGCCAAATGGTTGTGGAATAAAAGATCGCCAGTATATTGATAGGTTGATAGTTAAATGGTCAACAGGGTCAAAATGTCAACATGCAAATGGTTAACACAGAAAAGGTTGACACTTGTTTCTTTGTTATTTTAATCCTAATCCTTACTCCTCACCTATCCCACCCCCTAATGTCTAACCCTAATTCTTCCTCTGGTGTCCCTTTCCACAAACTAACTCTTATCCCCCTGGAAAGTGCCTTGAATTACGACACCCTCGAGTATCTGAATTATTTTCATGGGATCCCTAGGCCCAACATTTTTGATTGAGCAATTTATAAAGAAATATGGAATGAAGTCAGTTGTGTCATGCTGAGGTTCAGTTATGTGGTGAGCATCTCCTACCCTAGAGTAGGAGGGGGGCTGCCACTGGCTGCGATGCCCTTCCCCCTCCGGCTGCCACTGCTGCTGGTCCCCATCGGTCCCCGCTGCCATCACCGCTGCTGTCCTCATCGCAGTCATGTGCCCATAGAGGCATCATAGAGGGAGGGAACACCTCTCAATGGGACTACCTTGGGTGACTGGCAGGTCAGACTTTTAATAGGAAGTCATTGCCAGTCACAGTGAAGCCAGTGCAGTCTCACAGACTGCATCTAGCTTCACTTTACTGAGCACAGTGATGGATTTTAACTGGAGGGGCTGCAGCCCATAGGTAAAAACCGCCACTGGTGGTGAGGGACAAGAATCACTTCTGTTTGTCAACATATTTTATGCTTTGCAGCCTTTAACACTGGTTTTGCTTATTATGTTGAGTATAAATAATTTGAATTGTTCCTGAGCCACCAACCCAGGGCACCCCTGCAAATATCCTGAGGCACCCCAGGGTGCCAAGGCACACAGTTTGGCCTAACCCTAAAAGCCATGGAAAATGAAAAACCACGTGTCGACCATTTGCAGATCCACTTTTTGACCCTGTCGACCTATGTCCATGTCGACCATTTGACTGTCAACATTTTGAAACCGGTCAACCTCATTGATCTACTTACTGTCGACACTGATATCAACCTATTGGCTGTCTATTTACTGTCTATCTTTTATATGGATACTGATCCATGTGATAATAGGCAGTACTTTGAGAGGAAAGGTTTATATCGGAAGACATGCATCCCTTTTATATAAGGGACTATGGCATGACATTTAATACACCTATCTATACTGAGCAGTAAAATAGACTTGATTTTGAAAGAAATTCTGTGCAAACTTCTATTTCTGGTATATTAAACATTGTTGCATGTTCTTAATATCATAAACATATTTGACAATTTTAACTTACCGAAACATTAACATGTGTACTAAAGTAAGTAAAGTACATCACATATGTATATTATGTATAGTATATTATCAATGTTTGTCATATATATTCCCAATTATGATACATATCCATCTTTCTTACCTAGGATCATCACATTATACTACCAGCTTTAATGTTTTCATGCAAATATAAAGTGACAATACATCCAGCCAGATCTAAAGGCCATTTAAAGGCTGAAAGTATTTTCTTCACAACTCCTCCCTGTTCATCTCTGAAAGGCAAAAACCACAAACACATTAACTGTCCAACTGAAGGAGGTAAGAACGAATCCGGCCATGCATTTGGAGCAAATAAGGTTCTTAGGTTTATATTCTGTGTGTTGGCAAGCTGCTGTTTTTGGCTTATATGTATTTTTATCTAATTCACATTTTTATCAATGTAATTCATGTTATTGACCTGCTAATGTTGTTATTGCTCACCTTACATGTTGTAATTTGGGTCTGGCTTATATTCAATAAATCTGAATATATTCAAACACCCATACAATATGGTAAATCCCAGTTATCCCAGGACAGTTCAACACATACTTGCAACACCTTTAATCGCCACTCCGTGAGAGGAAGATGTCCGGGTGAATGGATTGGGGGTCATGGTCCAGAGAATACAGATGTGTCTCCTCATCATCCTTGCCATGATGCCTTGATACATGTGCACATATCGTAGAAGTAACTACACTGCCCCAGTTCGAGTAGTCACACCTGCATTCACACCATACATTTCAAGTGGATCTCTAGTGTGACTATTCACATTTACCCATAAGACAATAGTTGTGGGTGCGAAGAGGCGGAGCATATCTTTAGTATTATCACATCCTTGTCACATGATGTTTTGAAATGAATCAGGACCCTTGCCCAATTTCCCCACTCCCTTCAAGGCTTATATTTATATATATTAAGGACCTCATAACAAGGGAGGAGAAAACAATAATTCATTAATATTGGTCAGGTTGTAAATGATCTTACATTATTACATTCCCAATGATGTTGAATCTGCCTGGGCTATGTCTCTAAGATGGAATGCCAGGTTTTGGCCACCTTTTTTCGTGCTGCCAGGTTGTTTCATTAGCTTGGCTACAAAGACTTTGTATTGGCAGGCATAATTCAGAAGTCATTTCATAAAGGATGTTCTAGAATTATTGTGACCCACATAAAACTTTGCATTCAGAGCCTGACTCTGGTTTGATCGGTCCCCTGGGAATTTGCCATGGGGACCGATGTTGCGAGTCTGTACATGCATATTGGCGAATATGCATGTGCAGGCCCGCTGTGTGAATGAGGCATTCGCAAAGTGGAGTGCGGGCAGGGGACGGTCGCATGTCTGTTGCGTTTCCTGAGCGTGCCTACAAAAAATGGGGCATGATGCGCCCAGAAAACCGCTGGGCAGGTTGAAGCCTGCATGGGGCAGGTGGCTTATGTCACATGACGTCAGCGCCTGCCCTGAATCACCCTAGACTGGCTTTTATTTGTGAACGGGGGAAAAAAAATAATTTGGATGGTCGCCGACCATCGAATGATTTTTCACCCATTCCTTTGCAGGCAAATGGATGTGTAAGCATCCACATCCATTCGCCTGCCAGCGAAGGGGGGCAGGCATTCTCTTCCCCAGTGGGCAGCATTCATCCGTTCGCAGAGCGGTGAATGTACGCTGCTTAACAAGCGGACCTGAATCAGGCCCTCAGCCCACTGTCTGGACAGAACTGCTTTAGCTATACAACACAATTATCTGGAAAATGGCTACATGCTGAGAGAGGCTGCTGGAAACACTAATTACCTATTTGTAGTGCCTGATTCTAATTTCAATTCTCTATTCAACCTTACTTTGAAAGAAAAAAAAAAAAACACCTGGCTTTTCCCAAAGTGCGTTTTTGTATCACAAAATAAACTAATGTAACTTTGATGTTCTTGGAATGGAATCCCTTGTATCATAATGGAATGTAAACTCTTTAAGGTAGAGCTTTTTGGGTCAATCAAGTTACTTATATTACAAAACATTTCCAACTGATGTTTAAAAATTTAAAGGCTGAGAACAAATAGAGACTTTCTTTGTGTTTGGCGAGGTGTTGAAGTTCAGTTAGCAGTCTTTCATGGCCCTGTTGCTTTTACAGAGATTTAGCATTGAAGTTTACTGTAATTCAGTGAAATGTTTGTGATGTCCTGCCAGGTATCGGTAAAAGCTCTCATTGTTGGCATATCTGCTCTTAGTCAACAGAGTTTCAGGAGTAGTTAAGGCTTTTTCAAAATGTATTTGAGGGACTTTCAAAATTTTGTTTGTTTTACAAAAATAACAAGAACAGTGAGCAAATAATCCTGGCAGATCAATGCTTTCAAATAGCACGCTTCCTACTTTACAGTTTTTGTATGGACAAAAATGGTTATTACAATGTTAGCTATTGCCTAAGCATTGTTCTTGTACATGCTGTAGATATAGGAAGGGCAATAGTATTGGGTGCCCTACTGAGCAATATCTATTTAAAGAAGTCTAGTGGTTACACTGATTAATGACACTCCCCTCGCCTATCTGCAAAACATGGTCATCTTGGGCTATATACCCAATGACAATGACATATTCCGCGTCTCAAGGTGACATCACTGAACAATATAGTTTATCAATATCGTTCAATGTGTATAGCGCCAAATGATAGTCATCTTGTTGCATACGTCTTAAAACGTTGGATTATATTGTAAGGATTAGTAGGAATGGATAAATTTGGCAAACATATGGGTGAAAATGGGAAGCCCGTGAACATACATGTCTTGTACTGAATGTTTTCAAAAAGATTATGAGGTCTACCTACTAAGAGGTCTATTTACTAAACCTTTGATGCAGATAAAGTAGATGGAGATGAGGTACAAGCCAACCAACTCTTAACTGTCCTTTTTCAAACACAGCTTGTAACATGGCATTTAGTAAGTGACTGGTTGGTGCTTTGGACCTTATTCTGGTTGACTCGCAAGGCTGCACCTTGTGAGTCCCCCAGATGCCACCCACTACCCGTAAACCCCTGCATGGCTGAGAAAATTATTTTTCAAGCATTCGCCTCTCTGGTTTCTGCGGGCTCCCTGTACGGGAAGAGGGTGGACAGCTGACATCTGCTGATGTCAGATGCCCGATCCCAGCACCCGCATCACAGGTGCATCTACATGGGAATGCCCAGCATTTTCATGGGGACGCCTAGCAGCCACACCATGCCCCCCGCCCACACTGCTAGGCGTAAACGAGCCAACGAGTAAGCAATTTGCCGTACCCTCTCGCACAAAGCAGCTGCAAATGCACATAAAACTTTATGCGCATGCACAGGGGAGACAATGGATAAGAATAGCCCCCAATATCTCCACTTCTATATTCCCTTACTTTAGTCAGTATGCCCCTTAAGCTGGCCATACTTAATTTTGCCCAATTTCACCCTATTTCAACACATCGGGCTGAGAAATCAGGTTAAAAAAGTGGCAAATAGCATGTGGTTTAGGACCTTATTCTGGTCCACACGCAGCGCTGTGGATTTCCATGGGAATGCCCAGCATTTTCATGGGAACAGGTATGTGCTGATGCCAAACTTCACTCCTCTGCGAGAATGCACGGGGGGGCAATGGGATTAGAATCGGGCCCTTAGATCAGTCTCTAGATCGCAGTGCTGCACTATAGATGCAGTACAGTATATTGGATCCAGCAGGATCCGGCAGCACCTGGGGGGGTCCCACATGATACATCATATGCAAATGTTTAGCATACGATACATCCTGCCGCCCAAGAAGCTGTCGGGTGGTTCAAGGGGGATTGGCTGAAACTTCTCCCCTTGGAGAAGTCATCGTAATGTATGGAGAACTTCTGAGTTTCATGGACTTGGAATAAAGTGTAATAATGCTTGTTAGGATAGCATAGATAGCATTTGTCTATTGCAATTGTTGCTACAATAAAAACTCTCATTACCATATTTTTTCTCTAGAAGTATACAGCTACTGCACCCGAGTTACCTTCAGTTCGCAATATAGAACACCATTTGTAAAAATATATATATGCATACAAAGCTGTAACAAACTCAGTCTATACTGTATATACATTATTTATTAAGTGCCTCCACTCTCTCTTAGAATTAGCATACTGAATTAATGTAGTCTGCATGTGAACTAGGTCAGCAAAAGCACTCTGATATACATTAAAATTTTGCTCTTGAACCAAGTGTTCTCACATATAAATTCATTCATTTGCAAGGGTTTTCAGAGACTTATAAAGCTAATTATTGCAATCTTTGTTTCTCTATGATAAGTATGTCCCTATATGTCTTCATCTTTTATGCCAACAATCTTATTGTACCACTATGTTTGTATATTTAATAAAGACACAAGAGTGCAAAATGTGATGACTGCATTGAAAAGATTAAATAAAGGCAATAATAATTGTATTTACAGTATAATACAAATGGTCTGAAAGTAGAGAGTACATTGCCCCATAATTGTGCAGCTATGTAAGATAACCTCTGACCCTGCTAGTCATCAATATTAATAAATCAAAATAAACTCATTGGTATGCAGTGCTGGCACCATTTTTTTTCAGTCTAATTTACATTTTATTTTTTAACTCTAATACCCGTAGTAGAAGCAGAAGCAGGAAGGAGAAATCATTTCAGAATTGAATAACAAATGCATTTTGCACCAGATTATGGAATGTGATACAAATATTGTATCAACTTTGAATTTAAGGCGAGCATCGCTACTTAAGCTGACCATAAACTTATATGAATTGGGCCCTTTTGAACCAATTCCGGGCTGATAAATTGGGTAAAAAGTGCCCAAATCATATGTGCCTTACCACCGATTTCAATCCGATGCGTGGTCCCATGTGCATTGGATTCAGAAATCGCAAGTGCTGCACATAAGTTTTATCGGATCCAGCAGCAGTTGTTGGGGTTGCATCCAGTATATAATTTCCAATTACTGCATACAATGTATCCTATGCGGTCCAGTCGCTGGGGAGCCACAGTTGCCTAGGTATCACATGTGATCAGCGCTGTAGTGAGCACTCCTGGTGCCCTGTGCTGGCTCTGGCTACTTAAAGTATGATATCACGCACTGGGGCAGGTCACCAGCACCCAGAAACTATAACAGTCTTCAGAGTCTGGCTACTGCTGTAGTAGGAGGGCACAACTGTCACACTACTGGCTGCAGGGTACAAGCCAGAAGCCCAGGCAATGGGGGGGGGGGGGAATGATGGTGCGACCACATAGTATCTGCATTCAGTGCGGCGCACAGCTTGTCCATACTTACTTATGGCACTGCATGCGATACCTCAGATAAGTGTAGGGCAAACACTGATAATTACATGTCTTTATAGTGACCATGTCAGGACATTCCTCATCAATATCAGGGAGTGACAAAGATGGTAAACTTTACATTTGTCCCTACACTGTAGGGCTAATCCTGATTGGCAGGCAGAGGCGGGTGTGGTATTGCACTCCAACACTTTGGATCCCGACAGTCAGTATTCCGACATCAGAATCCCAACTGCCAGTGCTCTGACAGGGGGCAAGCACAAAGCCCCTTGACACGCTGTGGGCTCGGTGGCTCGCTAGGCTTGCCACAGGTTCTATTCTCCCTCTATTGGGGTCGGGAGAATAGCTCCTGTGAGTCGGGATCCCCCCCTGTCAGACTACCGGCTGTCAGGATTCCGACATTGGGATACTGACTGTCAGGATCCCTGGCGGGTAGCTACAGAATCCAATGAGCACGGTTGCAAAATGGAGGATATGGGTACAAATCGCAAGGGAACATACATCTATAGGTGCCTGGACTGGACAGGGAGATGTAATCACATCACCAAGAACTAGTGGCCATGATACTCTCAGCTCATGATGAAGCTAGAGCCAATGGGACAGGACATGCTTCCTTGTATCTAGACATGAGCACTGTTAGCAGTGTTGCCTATTTGCTTTAGATATCTCCATGCTAATGTGTATACACTACCGGTGATATTATTCATAGTTACAATATGGTTTGGTCTGTAATGATGTGTAAAGCATAATTTAAACTGTGTTCTGTTATTACCTTACACCAAATAAGTCACTTTTTTCCTCTCTAAAGGTCAAGCTGTTTCTAAAGTGTTGGCAAAACCAGAAAACTTGTCCGCTTCATTTAACGTACATGAGGGTAACATCACAGGACATTTTTCATGGAAACTTTCCAAAGCAAATCTTCACCAGCCTATGACAGGGTTCCAAGTCACATGGGCAGAAGTCACGACAGAAAGTCGTCAGAACAGCTTGCCAAACAGTATCATTTCCCAGTCCCAGATATTGCCAGCGGTAAGCTGCAGCACATTACTTTTTATTTAGCATTTGTACCATTATGTAGATGGTAATTATAGTTTAATTTGTGTTTTACAATTCTAACATAAACTGTATGTGTTACAGTATATTGCTGATAATACAGAAATACTTGTATGCTGATTTTAAGCAATGTCTCTTAATTCTGACATAAACTATTTGCTATACACAGGACCATTATGTTCTCAGTGTCCATAATCTTAGACCTTCAATGCTCTATCGACTAGAAGTCCAAGTATTAACAACAGGGGGTGAAGGGCCAGCAACTATAAAGTCTTTTCGGACACCAGATGTACTCCCACCGTTACCTCATCGTAAGTGACCCAAGCTTTTTAATGACGGTATTTCTAATAAATTTTCATTTCTGTGTGAATTTTTTCCCTAGAAACCTCTCTCTCTCTCTCTCTCTGTCTCTCTCTGTCTCTTTCTCTCTCTCTCTGTCTCTCTCTGTCTCTCTCTCTCCATATACACACATATATATATATATATATATATATATATATATATAGATAGATATGTGTGTTAATCTAAACACATGGGTCAAATTGGATTAGATCCAATCGTATTGCTGGATTATAACCAGCATGTTGGGTACCTGCAAATGCATCATGAAATCTCTGGTCATATATAATACTTCATTAAAGTTTACTGATTTCCATAAGTGGAAACTGAAATGGTAATTGTCTTAGTAAAGTACTGACTTCTAGGTTTATAAATGAGGTGTTGTATTGTACCTGTTGGCCAAGGCATGCACAAGCCACATGTGTGGACGTTTGTGTGTTTTTGCAATAAAATGCCCATGAAAGGCTTAAGCTCGAGGTACTTTCTCTTGATGCATTATGGGGACATTGTACTATATCTGTCTTGGACCTTTTTGATACATGTGTATTATGGTAAACCACTCAAAATGGCAGTTTTCAAAGGTTTTGCTATGGTGTTAAGTAATTATAAAGCCTGCCCAAAGTGAGATGACAAATTTATCAATGAACCCTTTGAGTGCCAAGTGAATGAGTCAAAATTAGTATGAAAATTGGCAAACATCTGTTTTTATTCATCATAATGACCTGTAATGTTTACCATATATTACCTTATATTTACCTTATATTTAACTTTTTTATTTGAATTTATTTAACAAATGGGAGCAACAATGATTTTTAGCAGATATTTTGTACATCTTTTACAGAGATGTTGGCACTCAAAGGATTATTTTCAGTCTAGACATTGGTATAGTTATACATCAATACTGTTTATAAAAAATTGGGTACTTGTGTATTATAGCGGCGCCCCCGATGTTGGTCGTACGATGTTTTTATCGAATCGCATCGCATGCCGTACACCCGATGGCATGCGATGCGACGCAATTTTGCCCCCTATACGATGAAAAATTCTATAGGCACCCTAAAGGGTGCTTACAATGTTAAATGCACCCCCACGCCACCCCCCCATTATAAACGTGAACCCGAAGCGTGGCGAGTGCAGCGAGCCCGCGAGGGGCGGCGGTACGCGTTCTACGACCTTTTCATACCCCCACTATCCACATCGGCACGGAGTCGAGAATATAAAGTGTGGCGAGCGCAGCGAGCCACCGAGCCCGAAGCGTGGCGAGCGGACGCGGATACCTTCACAGGTATCCACGTCCCCTCGCGGGCTTCACAGGTATCCGCGTCCCCTCGCAGGGCTCGTTGTGCTCGCCACGCTTCGGGCTCGGTGGCTCGCTGCGCTCGCCACACTTTATATTAGTGGGGGTATGAAAAGGTCGTAGGACGCGTACCGCCGCCCCTCGCGGGCTCGCTGTGCTCGCCACGCTTCGTGTTCACGTTTATAGTGGGGGGTGGCGTGGTGGGGCATTTAACATTGTAAGCACCCATTTGGGTGCTTATACAATTTTTAATCGCATCGCATCGCATTGTATGGCATTGTATGCCATATACAATGTCATACAATTTTAAAATTGTATGACATTGTACAACATTGCGCGATATCGCATCGCATACCATCGCATGCCTTTTGGTTTGCGATGCGATGGGTGCCGCTATAATACACAAGTACCAAAAATTGTCTTTCTAGCAACATGATGATGTACTGTATATTTACTACATAGATTTTATTGTTAGTTTTTACCTATAGAAATATAAGGAAACATTTTTAATGTAAGTCTTGAAAAATTCCAAAAAACTTTTATGCTTTTGACCTTTTAGGATGTTAAAGTACGAAACAATAATACAATACAAAACAATTTGGTTAGTGGTGAGTGATTGTGCCATTATCATGCACAGCTGCACTGAAACTGTAATGTAATTGACAATTAAGGCCAAAAACTTTGTTTGTTGTTAAATTCTTCCCTCAGTTTACATTCTTTGCTGGGTAAATAGAGCAATGAGCAACCAAGCAAAAACTATTGATTCTAGAAACCACCTTTAATCATTTTTTGGTTTTTGCCTTTTTTATTTTTTATTTTTTGCTTTTGTTTTCTTATGCTGTGTTTCATGTCCTGAATGTCAGCATAACAGGTTAAAGATGTTATTATTGCTGTCTTATGCATGGTTTACCAATTATATGTGTTTGAAACTATACTAGTTGTTCCATTTGTTCAAATTGTGTATACTGCATTATGTTGTTTGCACTATGTTGTTTATACTTATAGTCTGTTGTACTGTATTAGTAAAATTTTAAAAAGGTCCGAGAACTCATTTCACATATAAATAAAGAACCCAGATAAAGAACCTTCAAGTTCTGTTGTGTTTTAGAAATTTAATCTTGGGCACCTTTACTCATACTTGACTACTCTCCCGGAATGTTTTGAAGAATCTAAACTTGTAGGGAGATCTCTTGACAGTGTAGACAGATCTTGTAGCATCACGGCCATGTATTCAGTGTACTAAGATGGATTGCGCTTGATATTGTAATGTGATATAAATGCTATCATAATGTCATTGCTTCATCTGCAAAATTCCCCTGTGACCTCCCCCACAGGATCTACCGGAGGAATGTCATACAATGCTGGCAACTATGCTTTTACCGTTTGTGCTATAACCAAATATTTTCTGTCTTTTTTTAAGTGACACTATTTTTTTTTTAACATCAATACTTTTTATTGAAAATAATACAAATAAAATATTTTTGGCAAGAGGGACCAGAAAAAAGAAGGGGAAAGGGGGGAGGGTGAGGGGGTACATACATTTGAACAAGAGATTATACAATATTCCAGTGGTATATACAAAGTCAACAAATTATTTCATTAAACTATACAACAATAATCGCTACATTTGAGCATAAACTATCGAGAGAATTAAACAAGTTAGGGAGAATCTAGACTGGAGACAGCAAGGGCTAAACGGCATAGGATCCGCTTGGGAAGCCTTGGGAAAGTAGAGAGCCCTCTGTAACAAATTTGTGCCATGGAGACCAGAGTAAAAGTGGAGATGTTGCTAAGTAAGAGTAGGGCAGAAAAACTGTCTCCATAGTAAAATTGAATTGAGTCTTGTGTATGACTTTTAATAAAGGAGGGGGAGACGGCTGTTTCCACAATTGTGCTAGTGTGTCCCTTTCCGCTATAAGGAATTGCCCAAGCACATAATGTTTATGAGGGGGAAAATCTTCTGAATATAGTTGCAATAAGGCGAAAGAAGGGAAGGGAGAGAGCTTTAAATGTAAGACAAGTTAAATACATCTAACCAGAACTGTTTAAGAGCTGGGCATGCCCAGAATACATGGAAAATATGGCCTATTTCACCATATTGGCGCCAGCTATATTTACTATGGCCAAATAGTGTGAAGTCTATCCGGAGTAAGATACAGTCTATGGAGCAGTTTTATATGCCTCTCAGTATGCCTGACTTCAAAGCACAAAAGAGATGGGAGACAAATTTGGAAATAACGTTATCTGAGTCTCAATGTAATACAATTTTCACTTCTTCATTTAAGTTACCAGGTTTTGACTGAACTGAATAGAAAACCAATACGTACTACACTGCAAATAAAATAAGTTATATAATGTCAATGACAACTCACAATTTTTGTTTTCACTCTTTTCAGGGCCTCACATGAAGCAACATCATCCTCACCACTACAAACCATCTCCAGACAAATTTTGAAAAAGTTTGTAGCTACAAGTAAAGACTTTGCATGATGGAAAGAAAAAGACTTGGAAGGACAATGTATAATTTCCCTGAAGATGTATCTACTTCGTGATAACAGGCAGTCATTTCTGCATCAGTGTGTCCTGGACCCTTCATGTGGCATCTTCTCAGCTCCCAGTATGCAATGTGTAGCACATATTGAAGGATAGATTTCCGCTACCCATGTTGCTTTTCCTTATATTCCATATAGATTGTAAAGTGCTTCGTTTAGCACGTCTGTTTTCTTCCGTGTATCATTTATTCCTTGTAGTTAATGGGTTTGTGAATATTATATATTGTAAATACAACTTAATATAGATAATTAAATAAATAATAAGGAACAGGAATGAGGCCAGTAAAAATAATGGAAGCAATAAAATATGCACAAGCGATGAGAAATGTAGCATTTAAGGACACATGCATTCCATAGACAGCAGACTGTACAACAGTGATTGCAGTGGGATCCAGTCAGCATACTAGCGTTCGTGATGCTTGCAGTTGGAATACCGAAGCCGAAATCCCGATATTGGTGAGAAAACCAGCAACAGCACTCCAACTCCGATCACAATGCCTACGCCAGAATCCCAACAGTCGGCATCCCAAGTGTAAGCATGCCATGGAGGGTTTAGTTTAGGCAGCATAGGGGAGGTTAGGGTTAGGCAGGGGGAGGGTTAGGGTTAGGCAAGAAGATGGGAAGGTTAGGGTTAGGCACTAAGGGTGATATGGTTCAGATTAAGCACTCGCGGGGATGGTGAGGGTCAGGCTGCAGGAAAGGAAGGTTATATTAGGGGGTTGCAGAGGTAATATTAGGGGGTTGCAGAGGATGGTTAGCATACGTACCCCACAGGTGTGCGCATTGGGAAGTCTCTGTCACCAGCATCCCATGGGTTAGTATCCTCTACCCAACCCATTGCAGTTTGTGGCCATATTTTGCTGGGCCTAGCCTTAGATCATACATTACCTCTACTTTATTAAGCACTTCAGCACACACATCATTAAGTAAACATTTGAAGACAAAATAGTTATCTAAAAAAAAGTCTATGGTTCGTTCAGCCGTAAAATAGTATTGTGCTTGAAGTATAATATCCAAAATCTATTCATAATTGTCATGCATAATGATGCATAAGAAAATGCAAAGTTATTAGAGTCTTAAGGCCCCCATACACTAGGGCGACTTGTCCTTAGGACAAGTCGCCCCCGACTTCCCCCTGAGCTTCCCCGGCTGCTCCCCGGGGGAGCTTGATTAGATTGGCACTTGATGTGCCATTTTTTACATGTGATAAATCGTCTCGATTTATCACATGTAAAAAACCCGGGGAGCAGGGGGGGGGGGGGGGGGCTAAGAGGTGAGAGCTGGTGGGAGCAGGGGGGCTGGGGACGCTGCGGGGGACACGTCTGTGTCCCCCGCTGCTGGGGACAGCGTCTGTGCGGCGAGAAGGTAGAGGGAGCAGGGGGGGCTGGAGACGCTGCGGGGGACACAGGCTGCATAGAGCCGGGCAGGGGGAGCAGGGGACGCTGCGGGGGACACAGGCGGCATAGAGCCGGCCGGGAGCTGTCAGTAATGAATAAAAAAAAAAGCCCATACAATGAATGGGCAGCCTGTGATTGGCTGCTGAGCGCTCTCTCAGCCAATTGCTGACTGGCTGAGAGAGCGCTCAGCCAATCACAGGCCGCCCATTCATTGTATGGGCTTTTTTTTTTATTCATTACTGACAGCTCCCGGCCGGCTCCCCCTGCCCGGCTCTATGCAGCCTGTGTCCCCCGCAGCGTCTCCAGCCCCCCCTGCTCCCTCTACCTTCTCGCCGCACAGACGCTGTCCCCAGCAGCGGGGGACACAGACGTGTCCCCCGCAGCGTCCCCAGCCCCCCCTGCTCCCTCCACCGCCCCACTAGGTCCCAAGTCGGGTGGTCGGACGTGCAGCAGGTCCGACCACCCGACGCAGATCCGATGCGCACGGGACCGCGCATCGGATCTGAGGGGACATCAAAACTAGCCGATTTTGGTCCGATTTCGGCCAGATCCGACTGATCTGGCTGAAATCTGACCAAAATCGGCTAGTGTATGGGGGCCTTAAGGGGCAGATTTATTAAGCTTGGAGAAGAGATAAACTGGAGATAAAGCGGAGAAAAGGTAAAAGGAGATAAAGCACAGCCAATCAGTTGTGTTTGAAAAAGACAGTTGGGAGTTGATTGGCTGGTGCTTTATCTCCTTTTACCTTTTCTCCGCTTTATCTCCAGTTTATCTCTTCTCCAAGCTTAATAAATCTGCCCCTTAGTTGTGCTTCAGTTGATCAGTTGGACTGTAAAATAAAATAAAATATATTTTTTTCCATTTACTTTCTCTGATTGCCAATGCAATGTCTTCCAGTGGTTACTTGTCTCAGTTAAATATTATCTTATGCAGATGTTGGATTCTCTATAAACATATTTTAGTTGACGAACACAGTAGCTGGAAAATGCAACTCATTGTTATTATATAGTTTAATAAGGTTTCTATTGACATAATTTGTTTTGTGTGCTTTGTGTTAATTATAATAACATAGCTCTGATTTTATTTGTATATGTATGCAAAATACAGATTTTAGGGCAATTTCACAAAATCAGTAATGGCAAATTTATGTATTGGAATATATAAACGAACATAACTGCGTATGTGCTAATTGGTGTATAGATCGCTTTGGTTTTGTATTACTGAATCTGTTGAATCAAAGTACATTTAAATAATAAGCTACTGTATCCATTATATTGCTGATTTCAATTTTATGTTTAGCATGGTAACAATCACATTAGACATAGATCAAAAAGGTGGCATAGATAGCAACAGTAGTTGTAAATGATAATAGATAGCAAAATAAATGAAATAATAACTAGTAGAAAACCTTTGAAATGTTGCTGCATCACCAAGTACATGCTGTCTGAATATAATCACTATACACAGTTTGTGTGTGTGTGTGTGTGTGTGTGTGTATATATGCACTCCATGGTACCGCACACTTATGGACTCTTTTTATAAGTTCATTAACAGGAAGAAGCCATGTTGCCATGTTTGGTAGCAACGTTTCGGGACTTTATTTTCCCATCCTCAGTCTAAATATTCATTTCTTGTATGTTTAGCCTGAGGACAGGAAAATAAATTCCCAAAACGTCGCTGGCAACATGGCTTCTTCCTGTTATTGAACTTGGAAATAAGTGTGCGGTACCATGGAGTGTGTATATATATATATATATATATATATATATATATATATATATATTTATATTTATTTATTACACACACCTCTTTCTATCTATCTATCTAGTATTTGTCTATTCAATAGCAGGTTTGACACATTTGCACTTCAGGTTTCATGTTACTAATAACTTTCCTAATTTGCAGTTCTATATTAGTGAATGTATTTCTAATAGTTGAATTCATTCTTTGGGGGTTATTCTGGTTCACTCGCAAAGGCAAATTCCTTCTCAAATTGACAAAACCATGTGCACTACAGGGGGTGGGGGGAGATGTAACTTGCTGAAAGAATTTAGGTAAGTTATTTTGTTTCTGTGCAGTGAAAATACCGACTGCTTTATTTTTAAAATGCGATATAGATCTCACTTTGAACTAAAACCCCACCCAAATCTAATTCTCTTTGCACATGTTACATCTGCCCCACCTGCAGTACACATGGTTTTGTCCATTTGGGAAGGAATTTGCCTTTGTGAGTGATCCAGAATAAGGGCCAGGATAAACCCTGTGCTTTGGACTGCCAACCAGCTGTCATATTTATGTACAGTTTGACCTACTATATTGTCAATGCAGCGACAGTCAGACAACCAAGTACAATTCTATAAGATAAATATATTTCTATGCAAGTTACAGTACATCAGGCAACATACAGTATGTTGAAATAATCTCAAAAAATTATTTTCTAGAACTGAATTCTTATAATCTATCTGTTATATTAGATAAAACTGTAGAAACACATACAGTACAATAACAGCACATTTATATATTATTATTTAAAAAAAAATCTCATAGTTTCTTATAATTTAATATTCACACCTTATTATCACACTCAGGGGCAGATTTATTAAGCTTGGTGAAGTGATAAAGAGTCTGGTCTGACTGTTACAGGCTTGGTTTGAAAAATGACAGGTAGGAGCTCATTGGCCGGTGATAAAAAAACAGACACTTTATCACTTAACCGAGCTTAATAAATCTACCCCTTAGTGTTTATGCTTTTGGCTCATGTTGTAAAATACATTTTGAGAATTGTCAGACATGTTTTGCGAGACCATACAACCATTTATGTAGTTTTTTGTGGGTATTACTAGAGCCGCATAGGGCACAATGAGTAAAGATTACTAGAACACCAATTTAGTGTACAGTAATAATGGGCATTAGTTACTGAATTAATTCACATATAATGCTGATTGATTCAGTATTACAAAACTTCTTTAATTTAATTCTTTGTTTTTCTCTTTTTTGTGCTTTCAGTGTTACAATAATGAAATAACATGTAGCGACTTGTATTTGTCAAAGTCTCACTATAACCCTTTGTCTAATGTGCCATTCCTGCTAGCCAGCAATACAGATTTAGAAAATCAGTTTACTCACCATTTGGAAATGGCGACAGAGGTGTTGGCATTTTGCTTTACATCACCACTAAAGCTACAGTTATATACACTTTACTTCAATACGCAAAGCAAAGAGTGAATTATACTGAAGTACAATATGTGAAAGTATATACTGCATACCTTGATATATATTTGTGTGGGGTCTTTTTTTTAATAATGCACCTTTTTCAGAAAAATTCCAAACTGTGCATTCAGAGATCTTGTTTCCTCTAAAGAAGTCTAGTAGAAAATAATGCATTTCTTATCTAGTGTTGTGCCTTCAATGAATATATTTAAAACATGCAGTGTTCAGCTATGTAATGACAAGTTCCAAGATGGGGCATCAGTCTAATGACTTATATATCAATGCAACAGGTGTGGTACGGGACTCCGACAGTCGGGATCCCGACAGTCATTATCCCAACGTCGGGATCCCGACTGCCCGGAGTCAGACAGCATGGTGAGCGCAAAAAAGCCCCTTGCGGGCACGAGAGCCACCTATTCTATTCTCCCTATATGGGGTCGTGGACCCCCAAGAGGGAAAATAGTGGGTGGCCGTCGGGCACCCGGCTGTCTGTGTTTTGACAGTCGGGATCCCGTGGGGATTGAATACATAGGGGTATATGTTTTAAATACATAGGGGTATATACTTTCTGCGAGCCGTGACAGCGAGCAGTGCTGACTGCTTGCTGTCACAGCTCGCAAGGTCAGTATTCAACTGATCCTCCTGCACATGCCGTTTCCACGTTGCTGGGTTTTTACAGTCACGTGGAAATGGCACATGCCGCCACCAAAACAGTGAGGCTCGTGGCTAAATGCAACGGGCTCCCTGCATTAACCGATAGCCTTGCTGTTTTGGGGAATCCTCACTGTCATCTGACAGCCAGGGTTCCCCCAGAACATTGAATACGGAGAGCAGGCGGAGAGCAGGTGAAACGTCATGGGTCACTTGTTTTCGGCGATCCCCGCTGTTTAACCCCCTTATCGGCCACAATAGAGTTAGAAATATTTAACAGAATCTCTTTTATGGGGTTATTTTCATAAAATATGTATTCTGTTTGCCATTCATATATTGTATTTATTTCCTTTAATATTGGTGCCACACTTCTCATAAAAAAGCTTTATGCATGAGGAATACAATGCTTTGTAGAAACTGCCATGATGTGAATAAAATGTTGCATGTGGTAATATTAACATTTTATTTAAGATGTAAATTTATACATGCGAATGCTTTTTATTGTGTTTTATGTGTTGTGCATGTCAAAAAGTCTACAGACGTTTTCAGTTGTAGGCATTTAGCGTTTCCAAAATATATTTCTAAAGAATCAGTTGTCATCAAGACAGAGCATTCTGTAAAATTATCTGTAATGTGTCTACATTTGTTTAAATATAGAAATTATACTCTCTTTGGCTAATATAGCTAGAGTCATGGCTATTACATATTTATTTATATGTACAAGATAAACTTTTTTGTTATTTCACACTCATTAAGTTTATAACATTAAAGAAAAAAGTTTAAAGACTGAAATGATTTTGTAAAGAAATTTATAAATGTAAATATTATTCTATGTTACCAATTTCCATGTTAGAATTTGTACATACTGTTTATGTAATAAACTATCCCTAAATGTAGAAAAGATTTAATTATTTTGTTTATCTTTTTTAATGTGAGTGCTTTCCTGTTTACTGGGTTGTTTGACTTTTGTGTTGATTTTTTTTTTAAATAAAATTTATACATTTTAATTTTACAGTTCTATGGAGAAGGATTGCTTATAGTGGCCTGGATTGTTTTTGAGTGATTATCTATCTTATACAATTGTTAAAGATTTAATATCACTCAATTACAGTACAAAAGTTATTTTTCTGGTCTTTTTATTTCTCTTGTTCTTCTTCCCTTCCCTGCCTTTCTTTGGATATAACAGTATACCTGTATTTGTACAACATTTGGAACATTCAACTGCTTAGATAAACATCACATCCACCTTGTTTCATGGTGCAGAAACAAGATCTCAGTTCATTTTAATTGTGGAGCAAAACTATTAAAATAAGAAAAAGGTACGAAGAGAACTGTTTTAGGTGTGTTTCATACTGTATGGCCGAGGCACAGAATTAATGCTTTTCTGGTGTCATCTTTTAGTTTTCTGGTGTCATCTTTTACAGTTTTGCATCTCTAGTGGGTGATTACATTTCTAGGCATTTTATAATCTATTTATTTAAAAGTGGGCATATGCATTAAATACAGTCTCTACATAAACAGGTGTGCATTGCTCAGGAAAAGGGCACTCCTGGGACATAGGCTAACCTGCCTTACCTTATAGGTATAAATACTGTAGTGCATTACCCCCCAATAATATATAACATCCACCTTACAACCTACTTATATGGCACCCATGACATAAATTAACCACTCCACTACCAGGCCCGCAACACCAACACCAATAACGTCCTTGGAATAACCCTATGCACCCCACCAACTTCCCCTCAGGACATACACTATTGCTACTCATCTTTCCCATGTTGCAGTCACTGCTGTTGTCTTCTCTCAACTGTTGTCGGCTCACAGGGAAAAAGCATCCTCAATCCAAGATGTCTGGTCTGAAACTGCCCTATTCAGATACAGAAGTTTATCATCTTCGATCTCATTTTTGATTCAGAAAGACATTGCCTCTTCCTTGGAAGTCGGCAACAGTTGGAATAATTCACTTTAAATACGATTTGAGGTTGCCTAAGTGTAGTGCAAGTGCACACCCAATGCACATTGCTAAAACTATATACACTTATTCTCATGATTAACTTAAACCAGGCATGTCCAAACTGTGGCCCTCCAGCTGTTGTGAAACTACACATCCCAGCATGCCTTGCCATAGTTTTACCATTCTGTAATAGCAAAACTGTTGCAAGGCATGATGGGACTTGTAGTTTCACAACAGCTGGATGGCCATAGTTTGGACATGCCTGACTTAAACCATACATGACACTAAAGGTGCCCATACACGGTGCATTTGCAAAAAACGCATGCGTTGCGATGTGATCCTGCCCATAACGGGTGCGATCATCGCACCTTGTATGGGCACCTGAAACCAAGGTTTAAAAGGTACTAAAGGGTTTGGACATTTATTCTATTTTAAAAATGTATTTTATTTTATTATATATAAGCATAGTACAAGAAGCATATCACATCTTCGAATAATTGCTAAAATGGCAAGAGAGTCCGAGAGATTATAAATGATAAATATAATAATATACATATAATATATATATATATATATATATATATATATATACACATAGCAATGTATATGTACAATATAATAATATATAAATACATAACAATGTATAAAAAACAAGAATAAAATCTTCAACAAATATTATGAAAAGTTGTCAATGAAATAGTTAAACATATGAAATTGTAAATTCTTCGTCAGAAGACTATGGTTATAATTAGAATGAAGGAGGTTAAACTGCTCTGAGTTAACATAAAAGTTATTTAGAATATTGATATGGAAGAAGGAGAAATAACACAACAAAGGAATAAGAAGTAAGAAGTGATTAGGTGAAATAGGAGTTTGGTAGGGGGAGAGTGAAGGGATAAAGATATCTATCAGCATGAGAACAGAAAAACAAGGTAATGGATAAAGGAATCAGAGAAAATGGAGACAAAATTAAATGAAAATTGAAATAGAAGAGGGATTTTTAAGGACCAGTTAAAAGGAGATATTATGAAGATAAAGGACTTAATTCAGATCTGATCACATGGCTATGAATTAGCAGGCCAGGCAATTATCGATAGACTGCACGGCCTGTAGCTGGCATGTGCAAGGCGATCCCTCGATTTGCTACTTTTTTGATAGGTGACCGTACACAAGTTGATGGACAGAAAGACATCCTTTGTAGGTGGCAACCAGCCATTTTATGGGAGTGTCAGGGAAAGTGCAGGCGCACTCTGACATTTTAGGGGTAGGTGTGTGATGTCAGCTCTTGCTCTGACCAGCCTGTTTCTAGCTGAGGAAGTCCAGGGCTACGAGCAGACTGCATACACTGGAAAAAATAATTTGATGGTGAGAACCTTGTGAATGGATTTACAGCTATTCGCTGATCCAGCTAATTTTCGCTAGCCCTAATAAGCAATTCACAGGCTTGAATAGGGCAAAATGATACTCTGGCGGTTGCAGGGCTCCAATAAATAGCAGCCCAACAATCAGGTCTTTATAACAATAATATGTATCAAAGGGGGTAGCATATTACCCCTCTGAGTGCCAAGATCTTTGGGAGAGATGTGCAAAATATCCACAAAAAATGCCAGCGTCATTCAGATTTGTTATAAAAATTCAAATAAAAAATGTTTTGTAATAAAAGATTATATTTCATATAAAAAGTTAAAAATGACAGGTCATTATTATGAATATAAATGTTTGCTTGGCAATTTTCACACCTATTTTGACAAATTCACTTGGCACTCAAACAAATCCCATTTCTTGAAAACATTCTTAATACCTTTTTCAATGTCTGGGAGTAAAAAACATTTATCAAAATATACAGTAACAACTGTAATCATTTCTGTTTTAGTTCATTAAAGCGGGATCATTGTCTTGGACAACTTGAGGATAACAACTGAAAGAGGAAGAATGTCTTTTTCGTTGTTGTTCTCAGTACAAACAAATGAATAAATATACATGCAGAAATATCAGGAGCAACCCGGAGATTCAGTATTGCATTGATAAAGTGCACAACTTTGTGCCAAAACTATTTTTGACGTTCAATGATATATTATCACAGTGCACCTTTGTTGAGTTTTCCACCACTTCCCATATCAGCGCACTTCTAATGTGCGGAGGCATTTTACGTATAAGCTGGGCCTGCCCTTAACACTATACCTGAGTCAGCACGGGAATAATTCTGTTAATGACCTGGGACATAGTCCTTCCACATCAAACCAAGACCCCAGTTACACTGGCTGAAGGCTCAGTGTGAAAGGGGTATTAAAAGCTGATTGGGTAGTACTTTATCTCTTTTTCAACCTTCTCCAAATTTCAACAAATCTAGCCCAGAGTTTTCTTCACAATGCAATGGGAAAAAAAACAAAATTAGAACTGTCTGGACCCTGGAATGCCAGACCAGACTGGCTTCCTGAAGCAACCTCAGCCATTCTTGTTCTTTTTGTGTGCATCCCCATCCATTGGGGTGTCATATGTGTTTGTGTGTGTGTGTAAATGGGGGTGTCTGTGTCCATGGTTATAGAGAGGTGTCTGAGGAGATAGAGAGAGATTGCAGCCTCCCCGTGTGACCTGGACTGTTACAGTTTTTATTCATCCTTGGACTATACAGAAAGGCTGCAATCTCTCTCACAGTCTCCCAATCCTGGATGACTATGTTACTACTACACAGGACACTACTGTGTGTGGGTGGGGGATATGGGAGGAAAAACTGGTCCACCTTTCCAGGGTCTGGACAGTTCTGGTGTTTACCCAATCTCCTGTATCCCTTTAAAAGCAGAAATCCTTCTCTTCCAAACTCTATAGTTAAAGTTCAATAGATGTAACCATATTCAGCATTGTTTAAGTTTAGGAGGAAATCCAGCTAGTGGTTCTGCAGTCCAACATTTTTTGTACAGGTACAAAGTTACTTGCTTTTTTGATTTGGTTCCAACTCAGAATCAGGCCAGTGGTACTGGATACCAAATCGCACTTCCTAGTTGTCGAATTCAATTCTAAATTCAAATGTTATACCCCACTATATGTCCCTACAATAATGTAAAAGTGTATTTAACATGTAAACACAAACACACAAGGGCTTATTATTTATTTGTTGCAAAAAACAACATGGAAAAATAGTTGATTTCTTCCCATATGTACAACCGTATATATTTTGAGATGGTATAATTAGTGTCAGCAGCAGATGCAACTAATTTAAATCAGGCATACTGTACATTCCATACACTTACGACCAACTTATTTCTGTTTTTGCTTACAAAATATTATGCATTCGCTATTAGGCATTAGCAAAAGCTTTCAAGACTTACTGGGTTATACTGTATGCTGCTGATTCCTGAGGGTTAGTTCCAATGATTTCAGATTCACTCATTTGTCTGTTTTTTAGCCTATGTAATCTTTATAGGTATGCTCCCAGCACACAGCTGCTTACACTATACCTGAAACCATGTCATCATTGCTATCACTGAAGGCAAGCTGTACTACTCAGGATTTAAAACAAGAATTAGTATAAGCACAACCTCTAATTGGGGTAAAACGGAACCTAAAAATTAACCTCTACGTCCCAGAACTCAAGATCAGCATAGCAACATATGAAACAGGTCAGGTCCTTAACCAGGATAAAAGGACAAACTGCATTTTTCTTAGTGTCAAAAAGTTCAAACAAGCCCAGCCATTTCCATGTTAATCGTCGCTAATTCCAACTGTTGCGTAATTTATTGACCATACAAGGTGATCACTTATCTACCTAAATGTACATTTTAATGGTAAACAATATTTTTTAATAGTGAAACACAATTTTATTCAAGAAATATGGGGCCAAATGTAATAGGGTGAGAGTTTCAGAAAGTGGGAGATTTTGGGAGAGTTTTCCCATTTTTTTTAAAGCGGCAATCATTGACAATGCAAGAGCAGATTGATTTTGCCATGTAATTTATTGCTGCTTTTAAAAAAATGGGAAAACACTCCCAAAATCTCTCACTTTCTGAAACTCTCCCCCTATTACATTTGGCCCATGGTTTAAAAACCAAGAGCAGAGCAGTGTGCCAAAAAGAAATTGTGTATTATGTACACCAATAAAAATCTAAAGGTACATCTGGAGGATGGGTCCAACTCGTCCTTTGCAGCAAAGAGGTTAAACTTACCTGCAAAAGAATGGTCAGCAAACTTTGCGTACATTCCCTGATTTTGAAGGAGCTCCAAGTTTTTTGGGTTTTTTTTGTTAATATCATCACATACATGAGATAAAGCGAATATTTGATTCAGCACCCAACCCTATACATTTATGTTCTGGTCAAGTGTTATTTCCAGTAACGGGCCTGATTCTGAATGACAGCTTACTGAGTCCCAGAATGCCTGCCCCACTGCCCGCATGTCCCTTGCATGTCCCTCAGCAGGAGAAATGACCATCAAATGATTTCTCCTGGGTTCGCAAATATAAGTCAGTGGAGATAGGGCAGGCGGCTGATGTCATATGACGTCAGCCTCCTGCCCCCGTCACACTGCATCACAGCTGGATTTACATGGGAATGCCTAGCGTTTGCAGTGCAGGTTGGCATGGCGCTCGCACAGAAGCCCTGCACATGCACATAACCGATTATTGGCATGCGCAAGGTGAACACGTGGGGGACTGATGTAATTAGAATGATGGCCAATGTCCAATGCACCTTTAATTTCCTTAAATTAAGCAATGTGGTGTCCTCATTTCAAGGTTCTATAAAGACCATCCACCTTAAGAGGATACTGTGAAACTATTTTGAATATCTGAGATACCCAACATTGTCATGAAAGCATTATCTGGTTAAATAAATAAATAAATTTGCAGACAAATAAGTAACTAATATAACAAAGCTGATTTTTTTATGTTAAAAAAATAAGCAAAGATTTTATAATACAAAAAGCGTAATAGAGCTATGGTAATTTTTAAGCACTGCTGTAAAACAAAATGAATACTAAATACTGTATATAAAATATCTTTGCACAGCAACCATTGGATACTATTTTCCTTTCAACTACTCAATATAATTAAAGCAACTAAAACATTAAACTATTTTTTTTTTCCTGAGGATTAAAAATGTGCAAAGATTGTAGAAAGAATTATGCCCCTAGCAAATAGATGGAAGTAGAAAATAGGAAATGTGTTATGGACACAAATCATTAGTTTAATTTACTACATATGCAATGAACCATGCCATATACACCTGTGGTTACTAACAACATGTTTATGTGAACGATTTTCCAAAAGCCTTAACATCTGTCTCAGAAGTTCAAATATAGACTGGAAGGAAATAGTTTAAGACCACCAAGAATTCCAATAATACTAAACAAGTCAATATGAGACATTATTTATTTACAGTTTCTTATATAGCGCAACAGATTATTTTGTAGAATGTGATAGAACAAACTGGGTAACAACAGGGAGACATGGAGGTAGGAGGGCCCTGCTGTAAGCTTACAGTCTATAGGACATATTAAGCTTGTAATACATAAATAAATGAAGATAAGTAAATACATAACTAAAGACATACAAAAATATGTACTATATATATATATATATATATATATATATATATATATATATATATATATAGTTATACTGTATATAACAAGATGTGATCTCCATTTTGCACTAAATATATTGCATAATATTAATTAAAATGTGATGTAAGTCATGTGTCCTATGTCTTCATATACTCAAAACGAGATGTGTAATCCGCTAAAGAAAGTAGTCTTTTACTTAGAACAAAACCCAATGCGTTTCATCAAAAACAACTTCATCAGGGGTGTAGCAAAATAGGATCTTGCAACAAGATCAGACCATCGAAGAGTATTCTTTATAGCACAAAAACATAAAATCAACTTGAGCCAAAGAGGCTATAATGATAGGACCAGATTCTAATGGTCATATGGACTATTCACTTCTTAATATTGAAAACAGCAATCACAGCGGGAGAGCTGAACCAGATCAGTACCAGTGAGGTGAAAATAACAGGACCAGGGTCTTATATTCGCACAGAGGACCGATGTTTAGTGTCTGCGCATGCGCGTTTCTGCACATGTGCAGATACAGGGTGCGTGCACTCACGGCAAACTTTCGGTTTATAGAAACATAGAAACATAGAATTTGACGGCAGATAAGAACCACTTGGCCCATCTAGTCTGCCCCTTTTTTAAACATGTTACCTCAAACCATATTTGATCCTTATTTTTTTGTAAGGATATCAATATGCCTATCCCAAGCAAGTTTAAATTGTACTACTGTATTTGCCTCTACCACCTCTGATGGTAGGCTATTCCACTTATCTACTACTCTTTCTGTGAAGTAATTCTTCCTCACATTTCCCCTGAATCTTCCTCCCTCTAGTTTCAGTGCATGTCCTCGTGTTCTGTTGCTCCTCTTCCTGTGAAGAATGTCTCCCACCTGTACCTTGTTAAAACCCATGATATATTTGAAAGTTTCTATCATGTCCCCCCTTTCCCTTCTCTGCTCTAAAGTATACATATTAAGAACTTTTAGTCTTTCCTGGTATGTTTTGTGATGTAGACCATGCACCAGGGCCGGCTCTACCACTAGGCAGCTTTAGGCAGCTGCCTAGGGCGCCGTGATCTGAGGGGCGCCACCAAGTCTGCAAATCAAAAAATCAAGGCTGTCTATGAGGATTTTTGCTGTACTTAATGCAGGTGGTGGCTGTGGAACTTCTAAGACCTCACCTCTATACTTTCCCTTGAGTCATACTTCCTACATTGCTGCCCCCTCCTCCTTGTACTCTGTTGTGGGTGGCAAAGGGGAGGGTGCAGAGGACCTCCAGGAAAAGCAAGGGACTTGGCCACCTTCCCAGGGGATTGTATGACCACTTTTTTTTGGGGGGGGGGATCTGAGGGGGGGGGTAGGTTGACGTTTCACCTAGGGTGCTGGGAAGCCTTGCACCGGCCCTGCCATGCACCATTTTAGTTGCCCTTCTTTGTACAGTCTCTAATGTATTTATATCCTTCTGGAGATATGGCCTCCAGAACTGAACACAATACTCTAGGTGAGGTCGTACCAATGACCTATACAGTGGCATTATTACTTCTTTCTTTCTACTGCTGTTACCTCTCCCTATACAACCAAGCATCTGACTTGCCTTCTTCATTGCTTTGTTACATTGCCTACCTGCTTTTAAGTCCCCTGAAATAGTGACACCTAGATCCCTCTCTTCCTCAGTAGTTTCCATTATAGTGCCATTTATACTATATTTAGTCTTTGGATTTCTGAGACCCAAGTGCATGATTTTGCATTTTTTGGCATTAAACTGTAGTTGCCATGCTCTTGACCATTCCTCTAATCTACCTAGATCCTCAATCATTTGTTTTACCCCTCCTGGTGTGTGTACCCTGTTGCATACCTTTGTGTCATCTGCAAAAATGCACATTTTACCCTCAATTCCATTTGCAATATCACCAATAAAGATATTAAAAAGCACCGGTCCAAGTACAGATCCCTGGGGTACTCCACTTGTAACCTTTACCTCCTTTGACTGTACTCCGTTTACTACAACTCTCTGTTTTCTGTCCTATAACCACACTCTTATCCATTCAACTATCTTAGAATCCAATCCCAAACTTTCAAGTTTATTTAACAGTCTGCGATGTGGGACAGTGTCAAAAGCTTTACTAAAGTCTAGATAAGCTACATCTACAGCCCCACCTTGATCTATTACTTTAGTCACCCAGTCAAAAAGTCAATAAGATTTGTTTGACATGATCTTCCCCCAGTAAACCCATGCTGTTTTGGATCCTGTAAATTGCTGGTTTTGAGATATTCTACAACTCTTTGTTTTAAGAGTGTTTCCATCAATTTCCCTACTACTGATGTAAGGCTCACTGGTCGATAGTTGCTTACCTCTTCCTTGCTTCCACTTTTGTGCAGTGGGACTACATTCGCTGTTTTCCAGTCCTCTGGGATTACTCCAGTAGCTAGTGACTGGTTGAATAATTCTGTTTTTGGTTTTACCAGCTCCCCTTTAAGCTCTTTTAGTATCCTTGTATGTATCCGATCTGGCCCCATTGATTTATCCACTTTCAGTTTTGAGAGTCCTGTGAGGACTTTCTCCTCTGTAAATGTACTTGTTTCTCCCTCAGTTTTCTGACTATACTTGCAACTTAATTGTGGCCCCTTCCCCTCTCTTTCAGCAGTGAATACTGAGCAGAAATAATTATTAATATTATCTGCTATTACATTGTCCCCCTCAAGAAAACTTCCACTCTCTGTCTTTAGTCTTATTATTCCACTTTTTGTTTTTCTCCTTTCACTTATATACCTAAAAAAAGTTTTCCCCCCTTTACCCACTGATTGGGCCATTTTCTCTTCAGCCTGTGCTTTTGCACATCTGATTACCTTCTTAGCCTCCTTCTGTCTAACAAGATACACCTCTTTGTCCTCATTCTTCTGCGTCTTTTTTAAAGGCCAACTTTTTTGCTTTCACAATACTTGCTACCTCTTTTGCAAACCACAATGGCTTTCTTTTTCTTGTGTTTTTCCTAACTCTTTTGACACAAAGTTCTGTTACTTTTAGAATTGCACTTTTTAATTTTTCCCACTTATCCTGCACTTCTTCCAAGTTCCTCCACTCTGCCAAAGAATCCCTTACAGAGTTTCCCATCTCTACAAAATCAGCCTTCCTAAAATCTAACACCTTTGTTTTTGTGTGCAATGAGTCAGTCTCTGGCTTTATTTTGAACCATACTGCTTGATGGTCACTGGATCCCAGATTGTCACCTGGGTTCACTGGTTGCATGCACACTACATGCCGAGGGGGCGGGGTGGAGAAGGGCAGAGGGCGCCGGGCAGCTCCATTAGCATATGGGAACACCCAGCATTCCATGGGTGTTCCCATGAGAACACTGAGCATTCCAAGGCTAATGAGGCCATGACTGACATACGGGGGGCGGGGAGCTGACATCACCGGATGTCAGCTACCCGCCCTTTCCTTGCACAGGGCACCCGCACTTTAGAGTGACTATATAGGTCACTCTGAACTGCGTGCATGGAAAAAAATCATTTGACGGGAGAAATCATTTGATGCTCGGTGACCATCAAATGATTTCACCCTGCCTGCGAATGGATGATTATGTAAATCATCCATTCGCAGCCATGCAGGGGGAGGAGGCACGGCGTGCGAGGGGGGGGAAGTGGAAGGCGGCGTCTGATGGACTTGCAAGGCTGCAAATTTCGCACCCTTGCGACTCAATCAGAATAAGGATAAGCATTATGTACAAAGGTGTTGTATTTTTGAGATTCGTATTTTATCGATGTTGTATGGAGTTATTTTTTTGGGCGTATTGAATTTGTGAAATACACTGCAAATTAAGGTGTACTTTTTGGATTATTTTTTTGAACAACTTGTACTAGAATACGCCTATTATACATTGGTATTCTGAAATACGGCTTGATAGTAAATTTCTAAATTACATTGGAGTCATGTAAAATTCCAGGCGTATTCTTTCAATGGTGTATTCATTTTTATTTTTGTAAAAATACAAATACGACAGGTTGTCATAAAATACAAAATACTAACATTATTTCACGCTAGTAAATTCCAAAAATACGAATATGTGCTGAATACAAATACGACTCAATACCAATATGCCAATTCCTAATGTATTTTGCTTAGTAAATTTCCCCTTCATGTGTCTGATGTCCGCATATACTCAAAATGAGATGAAGAATCAGTTCAACAAGGTAGTCTTTGATTTAGAACAAAATAAAAAAAAGACTACTTTATATATATTTCCGGGTGCCCTCCTTAAGGTTGAGAATAGGTCACAGAAGCAGGCGGCACTGATGGGCTGAAATTAGGGAACGAAATGTTGAACTGTAATACGTTTGGGAGTTCTGTATCCCTCATTATTTCAGCCCGTACCAAAAGTCTCCAGTATTACCGTGTGCACTATATGCCCTGAGGACATGCTCCATGCCACCTGGCGCAGGATATCCTACAATAGATAGATAAATAGATTATATTATATTGATAGATCAATATATATATATATAGATAGTGGCCCTTGCTTCTAGAGGCCTTTGAGCAGATGCATTCTGGACCAGTGCATTTGCTCCAGGCCAGTGCCTCAAGCTTATTGGGAGACAGGTAGAGGATGCTGTATGATTGCTCTGAATGCAAATGACACAGAGCGGCCAGGCAGCATTCTCTACCTACATCTCAGGCTGCCATCAGACAGTGAATGTCTGTCAGAATACTCATTGATGGATGACTGTAGTTATCCGCCAATCAATGTGCTTACAGCAATTTACTGTATGGATGCATTTGAAGAGAAGGTGCAGAACTACAGGAAAGTAATTTATTATTTTAATTTGTTAAGAGAATGGGTGGGTATGGTCCCCCGTGCTTTGCATGCCCAGGCCCTACAATAATATTAATCCTAAACTGGCTAGATAGATAAATATTTATTCTACTCATAGAATGGTATACTGTACTGTGCTTAGGTGCCGATTCATGATGTAAATTTGGCCCCAGCCCCGAACTGGGGCATTTGGCTGGGCAGTGTGCAGCGTTATCATGCCCTTAAGGTGTAACTGAGCCGTCCATTACACTTACCTTTTTACAGACAAGTTTTTTTTTAACTATGATATATAAGAACTTACTAAGCCATCATTCCAGAAATGTTTATTTGAAAAAGTTATTTATTTAATTTGTATCAGAAGTGAGACAACACCTGACCTTAATCATAGATCTGTTGGGTTGGCAGCTATGATTAAGGGCAGATGCTGCTTGAAATGCGTAAACCTCTATCACTCTCATGTTAAGATGTAAATTAAATAAAAAAGATACATTTCAACCTTTTAAATAAACCAGCTCCTTAATGGAATACTGACTTTTTTTTGTCTTTTAGATGGGTCTATCAAGTTGCACAGTCCGTGTGGAAGTTGCAGGTATAATGCTGATTTAATTACACGATGAGTTAGCAAGGCTACATATACTTTTGCTCAGTCTAATACTCATGGCTAGCAGAAATAATATAAATGGCATTGGACATAGGTAAATATTTAATGTTGAACTGTATGTTTTATTTAGAATGTCTATCTTTAAAATATATAAATGAAGTTATCATTGAAATCACAGAGAACCTCTGTTGTAACTGATTACTGACCATACTTTTACAATATAGGAATTATAGGGAATCTGTGTAGAGGTTTTGTGTGTGCATGAATGGGTCCTGCGACGTACCATACAGAGCAACAACACACTGTTAAGGCGATTGTCTTGCTCGTCAAATCGTGGTCCAAGGCAAATTAATTTGATTTGGACTATATAGTACAGAAATATATATATATATAGTCTTGCCTGCACATTCTATTTTCCTATTCAAGGGGCCACACATCAAGATCGAAGCAAAATAGAATGTATTCAATTTTCATTCAATCTCATTTTTATTTTGCTTATATAAGCAAAATAAAATTGAAAAATAGACCACATTGAATGTGCACGAGGCATTAGTGATTGACAGTCTGCTGTAGTGGGGGGCAGCGTGGGGAGGGACATTCTCTATTTGTGAAAACGGAGGTGTGTTTCTGCCATTTAGGGGAGGAAAGAGGCCAGGGATCTCTGTTGCTGCAGGGAGATTTCCGTGCCTCTTTAGTGCACCCAGAACAGTAGAGAGACAGGCCAAGTCCAGGTATTTCTCTGGGGAGTGGGGGTGTCCTTATCACAGGAGGTGTGCCCATGCACCCTTTTAAATAAAATAGCACCTCCTTGGCCACCCGGCACCCCAGCACACAGCAGCTTGTACTAGGCTAAGGAGAAAAGCTGTGTCAGCCCCTGCTTCCAGGTAATGGGTGGAGGAACTGGGCCCCCATTGGGCCCCTCCAGCAGACCTGGCAATTAGTACCACCCCTCTTGGTGCCTCTGGGTACACCTTGGATGCCACAAGACGACAGATTGTGAGTTAGAGATCAATGCTGCTTTCGGGTAGGGCGCCGACATCATGTGTCCACCCCGAACACGCAGGGGTAGGCCTGCATTCATTGTGGCCCACTGTTTTTGTGGGCACCCCCATGAAAAGCTGGGTTCCATCCCAGAATGCCCCCTGCCTGTCAGTCACCCAGCATATGGCCAGTGAAGGGAAGCCTTCGCGCGGTCTGTATATTAGGGACCCCGAGCACACGCACAATGTACCGTGAGCATGCACGGTTTATCGATGTTCGGATGGGCTACGAGTTTGCAGCCCCCTGAACAGATCTGAATCAAGGCCCACTGTCCAGACTACAAGCTGTCATGTACTGTAGGTGTTTTTAACTTTATCACAGCCTCTGACTCTCCAGTGTTGTGTAACTACAAAATTGCAGAATGTCCTAGAACTGGACAAGCTGTAGCAGGTAGTCCGTAAATAGCCTAAGATCTATACATTACATTGTCCAACAGACAGCTACACAAATACTAAAGGCACTTCCGCCAGTCTTCTTTTGCCAACTTTTTTTAAACAGCACTGAAACTATTTTGCTTACACTGAAGGAATATGTGAATTCTGTGTGAATTGCTAATCTAACTTCAATATCCATAATGGAAACCAAATGCATGGGATGAATAAACCTACTTTCCATAAAAGTTCTAAACAATACCATAGCTGTTGTATGGAAATTAACATAAAATGATTTTTTTCCCCCCTATCATAATACAGTACTTTTGATGTACTGCACATTTTCCATTAAGAATATAAAAGGAAAACATTCCTGCTTATGGAAAGTATAAAACCAAGATAAAATATAGTCATTAATCAGACAAGTTTAACAGGAAACAATTACATTTACATGTGAGAATAACAGGTCACGCAATGTAATTGTGGGTGAGACAGACAAATATTGTCACTTTGACATTCAGACTTACTTCTGATCTGCGCAGTGAAGCACACCTAGCAGTATATATAGGAGGTCACTCGCCTGTGACTGTATGCAAATACAGCAACACATTTCTTCTCTTGCGTTCATCTGTGTACAATGGGGGGCAATTCAGACCAGCTCAGTGTGGGCTAAATTTTCTACCTGTCTCATGTTTGGGGTTTGAGCATGTGCAAACCCCCGGAGGGAACGCCGCACACTCACTGAGGCATATTCGCCCAGAATAAATGTCAGTCTAGATTAGCGAAGGGAAGGTGAGTGACCATCGAATGACTTTTCTTCCATGCGGCCGCATGCAGTGTTTATTAGCCTGCTAGGCTGCGAATATACACAGCCTAGCCAGCAGGTCTGAATCAGGACCATTGTGCTAGATCTGAAACTCTCACTTTTAGCATCTGTACCCACAGCAATACCGATGGTATTCACGATATAGATGATATCTGTATATTGTTAAATTACATCAATGAGAGGCCATCAACCATAAGAGTAACCCATGAATCTTCCGTTGTGTCATTAAATTATTTGGATGTGCAGATGACCATCAAGGATGGGATCTTCTATATAGCATCATATGTCAAACCCACTGACAAAAATACACTTTTACGTGCCAATTGTCTCCACCCTCATGACTTTAAAAAAGGCCTGCCCAGATCACAAATGATCAGAATTGCCAGACCCAATTATTGTCATCTATTGTGAAACAGCAGAAACCCATTATTCCATGGGTCTCGAATAATAATAAATACAGCCATAGCCTCAATAGGGCGACACGAGCTCTATGGCCCATAGTGCTAATCGATAAGTCATTGGACACCTTCAAGGAGATAAAACCTATGGAGGTTTAAAAAAGGGGCAAGAACATACAAAACTTTGTTGTTCATACTGATCTTTCCGTACCGATCTTTACACCTCAAGCGCACTTTTTGACAAAAACAAAGGGATGCAGTAAGTGTTCTAAATGCACGACGTACAGCCATAGGTTGACAGGAAATTTCTTCCATAATTCAGCGAAAGATAAGACCTATAAAATTAGGCATGTACTAAATTGTACATCATCATACATTGTCTACATGGCTACATGTCCGTGTTAACTGCTATACATTGGAAAAACCACCAGGACCATGCGTGAATGAATGGCACGGCACAGATCGGCTATCAAAAATGCGCTAGCAGGAAATACATCGGACCAACCAACTGCCTGACATTTTGCAGAGATGGGACACAAACTGTCAGATTTCAAACACATGGCAATTGATTGTATACCTTCTACAGTCCGAGGAGGGGATCGAGCTGGAAATCTCCTGCGGGAGGAGGCCAAATGGATTTTTATGTTGAATACATGTAGACCCTCAATGAAAGGCTGTCCATGAGCACGTTTGGCTATTGTTGATTTATTATAAGTAGAATTGAGGAGTTTATATGTCTGTTATGGTTGACCATGTAAATTTTAGAAAAATGTCTCACAGCTATTCCTGTTGGGATGGCCCCAAAGGGAAAAATAATATGTACAGTATCCTGAGTTAAAATACCCCTATATGATGCATGGAATGTGAAGTCTTATAAGACTAGAGATAGGTTTGCATATAATATAAATCACACTCCATAATGTTGGTCTATGCTACCTCTATGTAGTATTTCTTATCTTTTTGCAGCCATACAGGGATAAATCAATACTTACCCCTGTATGTGCACTGACATGTCTGTGCCAATCCCATATTGTGCCTACTGTGTTTTCTAGCCACCTCTCAGTCTTTGCCCAAGCATGTCTATTATTTATCCACTGTAAATTAGTATTAAAGCCTCTGTTTTAATTGCTCTTGCAACAATTTGCAGTGTTCATTTTATCTTTAGCACTCAAAAAAACTCACACAAATATAGGCAGATTGGGTTTAAGTGGCAGTTCCAAAGACCAAAGTGGATGTGAAATTTTAAATTCACTTGCTGGACAAGTAAGCTCATTTTTATTACTAGTATAGGGGCGAAACGCTCCAGTAATCCTTTCACAATATGATATAACTGCTACACGGCAGTATACTATATATGGAATTACTCAGTGGTTGTGGGTGTGTATCACCACACACACACTTGTGTATCCTGAAGATGGACACCCGCCCAAAACGCCATTGATTAAAGAACAGCACTTTACTTTTATATTGGAGACCTGGAGTGAAACTCATTTTTCTTATATGACTGTATGCACCAAGGACCTGTTCCTAGAGGAGGAGGCACCCAGGCACTTAATCGTGAGAAGCAAGGAGTTCCGGGCACATCCCAATAGACATATATATAGTGTAACAATCAGTGGCGGAACTCCCGGAGGCAATGGAGTCATCTGCCGCCGGGCGTCAGCCTTACAGGGGGCACTGGCTCCATTGCCTCCGATAGTCCAGACCTGCATTATAATAACTGCCTGGCGGTACCCTCTCCCCCTCCTCTCTGTCACCTGGCTGCGCCTGTCGCTGTACTCACTACTCGGAGCCAGCAGCAGGAGTCGGGCTGGAGAAGTCGCAGGCAGCCAGTGCCGGACGGGTAAGAGGGAGCAGTGAGCACGCCCCCCTGCCAGCCCATCCCCGTCTCCCAAAGGGCTGCTGCGACGCAGCGACCGACTGTGTCAGTACAATGAGTGCACAAAAAGCGGGGTCCGGTCTCCGAGCTGCCAGTCCCCTCCCGGCAGACAGCACTGCAGTCACAGCGTCTGACTGCTAGTTACTGATGACAGATGGCGTGTCCTCGTGGGTGTCACACAGCGCTGCTGCGGCACAGGCAGGGGACAGCCAGCATGTTAGCTGCTGCCTGGTCTGATATGGAGAGGTTCCTGGACCCCATCCTCCGGCAGCAGTGAAACAGTGGGACGGCGCCACTGCGTGTGAGTGACCACCTTGTTAAAAGTTCATTATAGGGGTGACGGGTTGGTTGTTGGGGACCTTCACGTGGCTCTAAATATTATATATATACAGTATATATATATATATATATATATATATATATATATAGATTTGTATCGGTTCGGCACTCACCACGAAGTATCAAACAGTCCACGTGCCTTTGTAAAATAAACAGCATGCAGGAATCCCAGAGATCAGGAGTCGACATGGCACTGTGGTAAAAAATCACTTCTTTATTGCATCATCAGCCTCAACGGCTCGTTTCGGGGTCACTACCCCTTTCTCAAGAGGGATGCAGATCTCTGGGATTCCTGCATGCTATATATATATATATATATATATATATATATATATATATATATATATATATATATATCGTCCAAGCCTGCTGGAACTCACAAAAAAGTATAGGAATATAGAGATTTTATATATATATATATATATATATATATATATACTTTTTTGTGAGTGCCAGCAGGCTTGGACACTATAGGTTATAATATATATGTACATACACACACACATACACATATATACATATACACACACACACATACATATATATGCATTGTAGCAGCTACACCTATTTATGTGAGTGCCAGGCCGACCACTATCTATCATCTATCTTGTATCTGTATACACGAGATACATAGATATGAATGCCCATTCAGATTCCCTTGCTAACTTGCGAGGAGATGCATACAAGAACACATCCCCTCACATGCAGCCGTCCAGCGCGTAAATCATTCAATATTCGGTGACCATCAAATGATTTCCACATGCGCAAAACCCCTACCTGCGAAAACAGGGCCAAAATCAGCTTCTTTAAATCATGCATGGAGGGGGGGGGGCACCAACATGTTTCTTGCCTCCGGGCACTTGGTATGAACTTACGCCACTGGTAACAATGATGGTCTGGCTCTCAAGTATCCAAATAGCAACTGCCTTAAGCTTTTATATTGATCTGACACTGAATATACCAGTGTGATCAATTCTTTTTTAAAAGGAACTGTTATTTTTTATGTGACTGCATTTTTCAGTTATATTTTATATTCGTGTTTAATAGTTGTGATGTTTTCTGTTATTATATTTATTCATTCTTATCAGTTACTGTTGTTATTTATATGAGTGCCGTTCCACACCTTTCTGTAAATGAGACTTGCAGCTTAAAACATTTATGTACTTTTAAAATAATACATATTTATTGAATATTTTAAGACTGCAAAATATCTATTTGTATTCACTTATCATGACACTACAGAATTGATACTGCTACTGTACCTCAATTATCAGTGGACCAGTGAGTGACAAGGACATACAGTATATCATGCTAATGCAATGTGATGGATGAGTACGCCTGAAAAGAAAATGCTATTTTAGTTACATAACCACCAAAACAAGGCCACTGTGTATTGTTAGGTCTGGATGAAATTGTATCTTTGTGATCTGGACGGGGGGTCAGAATTATAACATCCCTTCAGATGGGAAAAGGTATCACCACTTCTAAAGATTACAGGAATGTGATTATTAAGCTAACACTTTAAAAACCCGAGAGATGACATAATCCCTTCATATGGTTCAGTGCTCTGTGACCACACACATGCAAAATAAATTAAAAGGCACAAAACTGCTTCACTATGTTTTAAGTCATGATAAGCTAAAGCAGTGAGCTTAAACAGCAAAACCCCACGGGTTGTATGGATAAGTGATTCCATGCATCTGTTAGGTGGACTAAAAAGTGCAGTACATTACTGTATGTATTTACTTAAACTTACCAATGAATAATGTGGGACACTAAATATGACCTGTCTGGAGGAAAACAGATGCTGTTTTTTAAAAAAAAAATAACAAAATTATTAAAAATGAACAATCACATTCTTTAAAAAATACCTTTTCTCTATGTTTTACATAGTTTAGCTTTGCAAAGAAAAACCATCAAGGGGTGGAATTTTAAAGGATGAGAGATTCAGAAAGTGAGAGATTTGGTAAGAAATCTCCATTTTTTTTTTAAAAGCGGCAATCATTTACACTGCATAATCAAACTGGGTTTGCAGTGTAAATGATTGCCGCTTTTCTTGCCAAGTCTCTCACTCTCATCCTATTATATTTCACCTAAATTTCTACACCAGGCTGAGATCTTCTCTGTGTTTTCTCATGATTTATCATCCGAAAAAATAGAACTTTAAAGTGGTGTTTATTTACTTAATTTTTGGGTCCTGGCAGTGCTTACTCATTAACAGAACCCAGTGTTTTGGGTTTGGATCTAATTCAGCATTGTGTTTTGGCAAAACTACCCCCAAAGTGTTTCGGTCCTTATTGTCATGATCTGGAGAATTGAAGGCAACTTCTTACCATCCAAATGCCTCTCTAGGCTTGCTCTGTGGTACAGTGTGTGTACAACTGGTGAATTGGCGTCAGTCTGGTGTGGTTCACGTCTGTCCAGAGAAGCTCATCTTAATGCTACAGAGCTGTCTCTTCCACAGCAAGTACAGTACCTGTCCCACAGAGTCCTCGCCCATGATCACCACTCAGTTTACTGATCACAGTCATGCCTTCTTCACGACAGAGTTCCCACCATTCTCCGCCCATGGGCGCAGCCATCTTGGATCAGGTAACATGATTATATCCAGTCAATACCATTGCCTGGCTCTGACCTCACTAACTCACAATCTGGGCTTAGCCTATCAGCTTACATCTGCTATGATAAAGCTGCTGTTAGGACTTTCCCAATCCATCAGAGCAATTAATTTTCCAGTGAAGCTGGATCCGCTCCTGTGATATCCTACTTTCTACAGTTTTATGCTATTTATTATCTTGCTGCACAGCCAAACTTCTTCTAGTGGTTCCTACCACATCCTTTTGCTCCAGTCAAATCCTTGCTACACTACTCCTCCCGGTTATCATTACCTGTTAGCTACCATTGACACCATCAACACCATTGAACTCTATTATCTGCCTGTACTTCACTGCTCAATTTATCCTGCTCATCACTACAAGGACCATCTCATGCTAATAGTCATCAGTCAGAGGGTATTTATTGATGTCCATCACCATCGGTGCACCACATCGGATACCATCATCACCAGTGTACATTCAGTTAGTGTCTGGGCTATTGGTTTCCGTTTGAGCCACATTATACTTACCTGCAGTGCTTTGTAGTTACAGCATTATCTCACCATCGACGGTTATCACAAAAAAATCCTGGTCACCACATGTCATCAGTTCCTACTTACTTCAGTTATTGTATATTAAGCCGTTTCCACAAACTGTTCCGGTTCCATTCCGGTTTATTATTGCCTTCAGTATTTGCTGATTTATTGACTCTGTATTTACCTTCAATAAATTATCCTTATATTTTACTTACCTCTTCTGTAGTCCTTCATCGCAGCCACGCCTTCGGGTCTTATACATCAAACTCATTCCCTATAGTTACCCTATATGTGGGCATAGGTTATTAGACCCCCCAGCTTCCTCTACACTCCAGTTGCAGAACAGATTAAAGCCTCAGGCGTGGCAATAATTCAGATTTTAGTTTGGATTAAAATCAATAAAAAAATGTAATCATTGGAAAAAGCCATAAATACAGTAGCAATAAAAACAGCTAAAATCATGTAACTTTTGCAATAAAAAACCTCAAATTTGGATACAAAATCTGAATTCTGAACCATGGGAAGATTCAAACTGGCCCTCAATTTTGATCTTATAGTGATTGTACAGTAAGAGTAAGAATTTAATTAATTAATCTATATTATAAAAAAAGTAAAAAAGCTCTTTGGTTTATGTTTATTTAATGTAATTTGTTGTACTTACTGTAGGTATTCTTAAATATGGGTTCTATTGAAATAACACTAGTTCTGGTTTGAGGAGTGAGGAATGATAATTATATTTAATGGTTGTTATGTTCATATATTAAATAAGTTATTTTTTGTTTTCATTTTGTTTCATAATCTGTTTTAACATACTGTATGTGTTATGGTTAGTTGTCTGGGCACAATGAATATTTTTTCTAGGCAACAGAGAGTTAGTTAAAATGATTAATCAGTCTGAAATTACATTTTAGTAGATAGGAAAAATTGTATGTCAGAATATCAACATTTCAGAGGATGACATTGTGAACCCGTCAACAGTTTGAGGATATTGACCTGATGCCTGTCAACCTTATAGGTTAGTGTTGACCATTCAACCGGATATTGTCTGCGTTGCAGCGTCATGATCCAAAGTAGGACACATTGCTTGTTAAAAAAATCATTGTCTAAAGTTTGAAAAGTTATTTTAAAAAATGTAATTGAAAAAAATTAGTCTGAATTGCCTGGTGGCAGAATATAAAATATTAAAATTTGTAGCACAAAAGAAAAGAAATTTACACAAAATGAAAAATATTTCCACCTTTTTGGACAATATTGTTTTTAAATATTTACATACTATATGTTTATGAATTCATATTTTTTACACTAATACAGATGTAGCCATGCTCCTTGTTCCTTTTTGCCATGCCAATTGCCATGGTGATTGGCAGGGATCCCATCACCATGTTTGCTAATTCGCTCCCATGGCTTATAGAAAAGCATTGAGTAGCAATGTCAGAGTGCAGCGATTCCGTGCCATGGGTGTTAATTTGGCACACCAAATTGGAATGAGAAATCTGGCAATGATGAGCACAGCTATATCTGTATCTTGGATATTTAACTAATAATATTTATTCCTATTTTTCACTAAAAAATCAGTAGTCCATTTTAAAAACAAATCTAATCTTCAACTACTGTATATAAATGAATGAAATACATAGTAATATATGGGGTTGTTATCTTTATTCTGTGTTTATAGAAACCTATCAACAGAAGACTAAGAACACTGATCCAATTAAACATCTTAAAACTGGCTGCACATTTCTTACTGATTCCATAAGATTCATGATAACTTATTTTAGAGGTTCCTTTAAGGTTAGAAAAATAAATATGACCTATTAGTAAAAATGTTATCAATCCTAGGCTATGTACACAAAAAGACTTCAAGATCTTATTAGTTTTGTCAGATAGGCCAGACTCCAACTACCATCTATCTGGCATTTTCTTGAGATCGAGTTAGGCATATTGCTTCTCTTTTCCCAGAGGCCTATATGGGGCTCTTATTATGACAGTGCATTGTATTTAGGCTGTACAGTAATGGAAAAATGAATATGAAAAACACATTTCTTACATTGTGTGAAATATTACCAAATAACATTTTGTATATTACTTTATTTTATTTACTTAGAGTAAAAATTACTACAACTAATCTCTCTTAAGCTGTGTACACATGGCAGCGATATATCGCCGAGCGATATATCGGTTGGCGATATATCGCTGAGCGATATATCTCTCAGTATCCTGTTTGCATCAGCGACCAGAGATGGTCGCTGATGAAAAAGAAACTGCCGGGGGAGCCTGGAAGTGGAAATCAGCTGGTTGCAGGAGCATGTTCCTGCGACCAGTGATCACTATGGGGGAAAAAACGGGAGCGCACACCTGGTGATATATCGCCGGTGCACACTCCCATCGCGGGCAATATGGTCGTTCAGCGACCATATTTCCAGCGATATTTGCAACAATCGTCCCCGTGTGTACGCACCTTTAGGTTCCAAATCATGGACAGTTGAAATGTGTAGAGTGCATTTAACATTCTGTCAGATTATTGGTCAGAGAAGTTTAACCCCTTCCTGACAGAGCCAGTTTTTGCGTTCCTGACAGAGCCATTTTTTTCAAATCTGACATGTCTCACTTAAGTGGGGATAACTTTTTTTTGCTTTTACTTATCCCAGTGATTTTGAGATTGTTTTTTCGTGACACATTGTACTTCAAATTAGTGGTAAATTTGGGTCGATACAGTCTGTGTTTTTTTGTGAAAAATACCAAAATGTCGTAAAAAAATGGAAAATTTAGCAATTTGCAAAATGTTAAATTTTCTGCTTGTGAGACAAATAATCATACCACTCAAAATAGTTAATAACTAACAAAGACCATATGTCTACTTTATGTTGCCATCATTATTTCAACCTCCTTTTCATTTTTTTGGACACTAGGAGGCTTCAAATATGAATAGCAAATTCTCAAATTTTCAAGAAAATTTCAAACACTGATTTTTTTAGGGACCAGTTCAGTTCTGATGTGACTTTGAGGGACTTGTATGTGAGACACCCCCATAAATGATGCCATTTCAAAAACTGCACCCCTCACAGTATTCAAAACAGCATTTTGGAAGTTTGTTAACCCTTTATGTGTTTCACAGGAATTAAAACAAAGTGTAGGTGAAATTTCAAAATTTCTTTTTTTTTTGCAGAGTTTCAATTTTAATACATTTTTCTAACGAACACAGTAGATTTTACTAGAGAAATGTGACTAAAAATTGATTCCCCCAATTCTTTTGTTTTCATAAATATCCTATATGTGGCCCTAGTGTGCACGTTGACCAAACCACAGGCTTCATAATAGAAGGAGCACCTACTTGATTTTGGAGCCTCCTTTTTATGAGATTATTTTTTTAGGCACCATGTAGGTTTCTAGGCACCATAAGATGCTAAAAGTTAGGAACCTCCCCCACAAGTCACCCCATTTTGCAAACTACACCCCTCAGGGAATTCATCTAGGGGTATAGTGTACATTTCAAACCCCCAGGGGTTTCACCAATTTTGATACAACTGGGCTGTGAAAATGAAAAAATTTAATTTTTCATTTTCACAGCTCAGTTGTATCAAAATTAGTTAAACCCCTGGGGGTTTGAAATGTACACTATACCCCCTGATGAATTCCCTGAAGGGTGTAGTTTGCAAAATGGGGTCACTTGTGGGGGGGTTCCACTGTATAGGTGCTTCAGGGGTCATTCAACCAGAATCTGTGCTGCAAAATCCAAAAATCACTCCTTCCCTTCTGAGTCCTGCCATGCACCCAACTGGTATTTTTTGGTCACATGTGAGGCATTGCCGTACTCGGGAGAAATTGGGGCACAGATTTTGGGGTGCTTTGTCTCCTTCATTCCTTGTGAAAATGAAAAATTTTGAGCCAGATCTGCATTTTTGTGTAAAAAATGTAATTTTTCATTTGCACAGCCCAGTTGTATCAAAATTGGTGAAACCCCTGGGGGTTTGAAATGTACACTATACCCCTAGATAAATTCCCTGAGGGGTGTAGTTTGCAAAATGGGGTGACTTGTGGGGGGGTTCCACTGTATTGGTGCTTCGGGGGTCTT
>NC_139218.1:91918566-91943566 GCF_055691185.1 Crinia signifera
CACATGCAACTCCCGGGAAGCTGCAGGGACAATAGGAGCGGGGGACAGCAGCGGCGACCAGAAAGTGGGGTGGGGGGGGGGGGGGGCACAGGGAGCAGGGCAAGAAGCCCCTGGGCAGGGAGCAGGGGGGGGGGGGCGGCGCAGAGTACCAGGGAGCCGGGCGGGCAGGAGAAGACGATGCAGCAGCAGCAACGCGAGTGGCGGGAGCAGAAGAGCACTTCCAAAAAAAGAAAAAATTCATACAAACGCATAGGAAGCCATTGATTGGCTGAGACCTCTCTCAGCCAATCAGCGATGGGCTGCGAGAGGTCTCAGCCAATCGCTGATTGGCTGAGAGAGGTCTCAGCCATTGAATGGCTTCCTATGCATTTGTATGGGCTTTTTTTTTGGAAGTGCTCTTCTGCTGCCCTAGCCACTCGCGCTGCTGCTGCAGCGTCTTCTCCTGCCCGGATCCCTGACACTCTGCGCCGCCCCCTGCTCCCGCTGATGGCAGCGGCTTCCTCCTGTGCCCGGCTCCCTGCGCCTGATCCCTCCGCCCGGCTCTGGTAGGTCCCCCATTGCGGGGGAGCACGGCTTCGGGCAGCACATAAGATTTAGCACGGGGCTGCGCATCGGGTCAGAGGGGATGTCTCCATATGCGATTTGGGACGATTTCACGGCCTGATTTATCCGAATCGGGCAAAATCGTGCCCAAATTGCATAATGTAAGGGGGCCTTAACTATACACCTGAATAGGAATTCCTCTGTGAGTATTTAGCATTTGATTCTCCTCTGAAATCAGCTCTTTGGTGTGTGGATCCAAAAGCCAGCATTCCGTGTACATTCTTAGGAGTTAGGCTTCAGTGTTTTATGGCCTACTAGGCCTCGCTCCACTTCAAAACTTACCTGGAGTACTGACATCACAGGGTCGGATCATCTGACGATGAGCTATTCAATCCTGTGTCAGCCTGAGTCTCTCTGAATCACCTGACTCTAGTCATCAATCACCTAGGACCCAGAGGTATAAATAGAGAGACCTAGGTTTTAAAGGCTGTTAGTTCCTCAAGTCACACAGCTAAGTGTGAGCTTAGCATCTGAGTTTACTGTAAGTATAATACTAACTAAACTGATTCCTGTAAATCTCTGCTCTTGGTATCCAGCCGCTTCAAAGCCATAATCCGGTACCCTGCCTGGTTCATAGTGTGTTTTCAGTAGAGATGTGCGGGCTCAGATTCCTCAGATCCGAGCCAGCGCGGACGTCAGCAATCCGGGCCCGGATACGAGCAGCGCTCGGCGCTTCCCGCCTTACTCGAATCCGGTTGCACGGGCAAAACGTCATCTCCCAGCGTCGGATTCTCGCGAGATCACAGAACCCTTAAATTCCGCAACCTCGCGCCGCCATCTTCACTCCAATCTCGGAGAAGGGTAGGGAAGGGTGTGCTGCTGCTGTGTATGGTCTCTGCTGGGGCCTGTGCTGCTGTGTACTGTGTCTCTGCTCAGTGATCAAGACATCACCTTTGCAAGGATGACTGGTGCTGTGTTCTGTCTCTCCTTTGTGCTGGGGCCTGCCTCTGCTGAGTCTGCTCCTGTATAGTCAGTCACAGTGTGATAGTCCACTGGTGCTGCTAGTGTCACTGCCTGCCCTGCACTGCCTAGTGTCTGCTGCAGTCTGCTCTCTGCTGTTGCCAATGGCTAGTGCCTACCAGTACCTATTGCAGTATATAATTCCAGTGTGCTGTTGCCCCTGGCTATCAGTACCTATCACAGTATATAATTCCAGTTTGCTGTAGCCACTGGCAGTGGCTACCAGTATTTTATTTGGTACTTGTTTCCTAGCACGGCCACACCGATTTACATCAGGGTGGTCGTGTCGGAAAAATCGGGTCGATCGCATCGCATGCGATTTGGTCGCATGCGATGCGATCGACGTGACCGACCCGATTTTAGACCCGATTTTTTGATTGAATAAAATGTAAATTGGGTCCCTGGGACCCGATTTTACATTGGATTCAATGTAAAATATTCCCTAGACCCCCAAATTTAACGACGTAAACCCCACCCCACGATAGACGCGAACCCGAAGCGTGGCGAGCGCAGCGAGCCCGCGAGGGGCGGCGGTGCGCGTCCTCCGACCTTTTCATTCCCCTACTATCCACTAGGGCGTGGAGTGAGAATAGAATAGTGTGGCGAGCGCAGCGCGCCCCGCGAGGGGACGCGGATACCTGTGAAGCCCGCGAAGGGACGCGTTTACCTGTGAAGGTATCCGCGTCCCCTCGCGGGGCTCGCTGCGCTCGCCACGCTTCGGGTTCGGTGGCTCGCTGCGCTCGCCACACTATTCTATTCTCACTCCACGCCCTAGTGGATAGTAGGGGAATGAAAAGGTCGGAGGACGCGCACCGCCGCCCCTCGCGGGCTCGCTGCGCTCGCCACGCTTCGGGTTGGCGTCTATCGTGGGGTGACGACGGGGACATCTATAATGTGAAATGGGTCATATTGGCCCATTTCACATTTTTCACATTTTCTCACGATTTCAATGTTAAAAAATATTTTAACATTGAAGCCTATGGAAATATCGGGGGCATCGCGTCGGGACCAATGTTAATGGTCCCGACCGACGCGATGCCCCCGATATTTTACCTTTCCCGACACGATTTCAATGTTAAAATATTTTTTTTACATTGAAGCCTATGGAAAAATTGGGGGCATCGCGTCGGGAACAATGTTAATGGTCCCGACCGACGCGATGCCCCCGATATTGTGTCCTAGCCGGCAAAATGGACTTGATTTCAAAGGAAATCGGGTCCATCGTGTGGATCGTGTACCTTAACTTAAAGGTACACGATCCATAAGATTGTGGCCGTGCTAGGAAACAAGTACCTTTTATTTATTGCAGTATATAATTCTAGTCTGCTGTTGCCACTGGCTACCAGTATTTATCGCAGTATATAATTCCATTCTGCTGTTGCCGCTGGCTACCAGTATTATTTATCACAGTATATAAAAATCCAGTCTGCTGTTTCCACTGGCTACCAGTATTTATCGCAGTATATAATTCCAGTCTGTTGCCACTGGCTACCAGTATTTTATTGCAGTATATAATTCCAATCTGCTGTTTCCACTGGCTACCAGTACTATCAGTCCAGGGGTGCTCACATGTGTACTATATCCATCCAGGGGTGCCCACATGTGTGCTGTATTTGTCCAGGGGTGCCCCCATGTGTCCTGTATCAGTCCTGGGGTGCCCGCATGTGTGCCGTATAATTCCAGGGGTGCCCCATGTGTCCCATATCAGACCAGGGGAGCTGCCCTTTTTTTTAATGAAAATAAAATTAAGGTGTTTTTTTTTAAGTAAGGTGTGCTGCTCTTTTTTATAATTAAAAGAATACACATTTTTATTTTTACTGCAGGAATTTGTCTGCCGTATAATTCCATGCCTGCCGCCATGTGTGCCGTAACAGTCCAGGGGTGCCGCCATCTGTGCCGTATAATTCCATGTGTGCAGTATCAGGTCAGGGGTGCCACCATCTGTGCCGTATAATTCCTGGGGTAAGCCAAGTCTGCCGTATAATTCATGGGGTGCTGCCAAGTGTGCTGTATTAGTCCAGGAGTGATGCTACCTGTGCCATATCAGTCCAGGGGTGATGCTAGGTGTGCCGTATCAGACTAGGGGGGATGCTAAGTGTGCCATATCAGTCCAGGGGTGATGCTAAATGTGCCGTATCAGTCCAGGGGTGATGCTACCTGTGCCATATCAGTCCAGGGGTAATTCTAGGTGTGCAGTATCAGCCTAGAGGGTATGCTTATCAGCCTAGAGGGTGCCATATCAGTCTAGTGTTTGTGCCGCACACTTGTGTGGCTTATCATAGTTATCCAGCTACCTCGGTGCAACCTTTTGCCCTAAAAACAATATTGTAAGGTGTGAGCTGTTCAGAATAGACTGTAAATGAGTGGAAATGAATGTTATTGAGGTTAATATAGCGTAGGAGCAAAACAAATAAAAAAATCTGCGATTTTAGCAGTTTTTATGCTTTTTTAACAAAAAAATTAGAACCCAAAACCCAAGAAATCCAAACACAAAACACTTAGGAGGTGTTTTGGCAAAACCCATTAGAACCCAAAACCTCAAGGTAATCAGAACCCAAAACCCAAAACCCGAAAAGTGGCCGGTGCACATCTCAAGTTTTCAGCCATATGCCGGTACCCATCCCGCTTCACAGTCTACTTCCAGTTATTCCTGTGTCCAGTCTGGTTCACAGTCTGCTTCCAGTCATATCCAGCATCGAGCACCGTCCAGTCGTTTCCAGTATCCACCTTTAATCATTTCCTGATGTAATAATTAAAATCAATCCTGGATCAGTCAATAAAAGACCTCTCAGTCTTTGTACTTCTCCAACATCTACTAAAGTTGGTTAATGGGTAAGACAGTGTTTCATAGGGCAACTCAAATATAAAAAAGTTGGATATATAATTACTAAACATTGATTTGTGATTTTGACTGATTTTTGGATGAACTTGAAAAACTAGTTTAGATTAGTAGTTTCTTCACACAGCAATTGTCTGCAAAAACAATAATTCACAAGAGAAACTGAGTATAGTATCCTGTTGCACAGTGGCCATGGCAACTTTGGGCCTGATTCAGACTCGATCACTGGGAGGTTAAAGAGCAGCGCCCTGCGATCAGATAGCCGCCACCCTGCGAGAGTAAAAAACCACCCCAGTGCAAGCCTGCACTGGGCAGATCGGAGCAGGGGCTGACATCAGTGGCCCTCCCTGAAAATGAATATCCAAGCTGGATTTTATCGCATGAAGGCCTCGCACATGCGCACTATGTTCTGTGCGCATGTGCATTCATTCAATAACAGCTCGGCTACAAATTTGCAGCCCAGCTATCAGGTCTGAATTAGGCCCAAGCATAGCACTAGATATGGATTTAAAATCGCCCATCAATGCAGTTTAGATGATTACTTAAGGTCATGTGTCCACACTATCAAATTTTAATTCCATTTTACCTGCACAGTAATTTCTCAACTATACTAGGACAATAAAAAGTCTATAAAATGCTATTGTACTTATTACCTACTCGACTACAGTTATGTTTTCGAGCTTTACTAATCAAATTAAAGATTACGTGACTGTGACAGCCCACTAGAGAGTTCCAGTTATACAGTAGTATCATACAGTTCCAGTAGTATCATCAAATCATGTTGTTATGAAACCTGTGATATGCTGTTTGGATTCAGTTTCCATTTTTAAAATCTCATAGGGATTTTGAAGCTTCATTTTTAATAGTGTGTCGTATGTCTCTGATTTACTTTTCATTATAGTCATTACTGTTATTAATCAATCAACCAATTAACCTTTATTTTAATAAATACTATACCTTCTTCTCCAATACTAGCGTTGAACGTCTGATTTACTTCTTTGTTAATGAAAACATTCAATAGTGAACCATTATAGTTTATTAAACATTCAACCTGTCTGCCACTGCTTAGCCGCAACAGATGTGTCATTACATATATTTGCTGCAGTCATGCCAAACAGCCCCTCTCATTTCGGCAGGTCCCAGAATGCTCTGCTAGTGTCTAGCATCTTTTTTTTTAAATGCATCCTTTTGTAGTAACAACGTGATTCAACTATGATGCACCAGTAGAATGCGCTGAGTAAATGAATAACTGGATGTCTGAATCTGTGTATGAAGTGCTATCATGCAACAAGAGTTTTTTGTTCCATGCCAAATTCTATTGTGCTTGCTATACAGACTTACACAGATATGTGTTGCATAACAAATTAATCAGCACAGTCTTATAGTGTATTCTAGTTGCAGTGTGTTGTGACTAAGATGCATTGTTTGCCAAGAAAAATGCCTGATGCTAGTAGAGTTGCATGGGTCCTGGTAGCTTATAAATCCCAGGAATTTTGTGCTGCAGGGCATGTTAAGAATAATTGTGTGAGGACAAATCTGTTTTTCATAATATTTTAAGCTGCCATGCATTTGTGCCTCTGCTCTGTCACTTACAGTACAGTATTTTGGATGAGCTAGCTTGCGCAGCCTTGGGCCAATATTGATTAAAACAATATGTTATGTTGTATTGATTGGAAATTAATGTTATTGAGAAAGCAGGTGCAAAATACATGATTCTAGCTGCTTTTATAAGTTTATAAAGTACTCCTAAAACAAAACATACAGTATAACGCTGTGTACACACGGTCCGATTTCCTTTCCGATGTTGATGATATAGTCAGCATCGGATCGGCATCGGATGCAGATCGCAAGGGTTTTAACCCTTGCTATCCCGATCCGATCCCGATGCGCGTTCACGTATCGGAAGCCAGAAAGTCTTGGCTGCCTTGTCTATATAGTGCAGATCTGCACTATATAGTCAAGATAGGATGCAAATCGGATGTGCCTTAAGATTCTATCCACGATCCTATCTGATCAGATCGTGGATAGGATCTTAAGGCACATCTAACGTGTGTACACACCATAAGGGTGGTTTTGCCAAAACTAAAACAGGATGCATATTTAGAATCCAACCTCAAAACAAAAAACACAGGTCCAGACATTGATTGTGCTTTGCAAGATGGATCCCGAATAAACCTACCGCCTGTTTAAATCTGATGAGTGCACCCTATTTCTATCTATCTATCTATCTATCTATCTATCTATCTATCTATTCGTACAAAATATATGAAGAGTGAAGTCATGCTAAAAATTTAAGAAATGCTATCAATATCCATTTTGACTCCATATTAGTCCCGGCAAAAGGAATTTCTGTACTTATGTATTATCTGGGCGCCCGATTTTTTTATTGCATGCCACTACTTAAGGCATGCGATGCGATTTTTCATTGTAAAGACCTGATTTTTAATTATATAGTCAACTATGGGTGATTTCATACCCCCACTATCCAACTACGCACGGAGTTGATTTTATATAGTGTGGCGAGCGCAGTGAGCCACCAAGCCCGAAGTGTGGAGAGCGCAGCGAGCCCCACGAGGGGACGCGGATTACTTTACATGTATTCTGCGTCCCCTCGCGGGGCTCCCTGTGCTCGCCATGCTTCGGGCTCAGTGGCTCACTGCACTCGCCACACTATATAAAATCAACTCCATGCGTAGTTGGATACGGGGGGTATGAAATCACCCATGGGTCACTATACATCTAAAAATCTAGTCGTTACAATGAAAAATCGCATCACATGAATTGTATGCCACTATATTGCATGCGATGCGATGCAAAAATCGGGCGCCCAGATATTACACAAGTACCAGAATTTCTGTATTTTTGTTTATGGCTTTATAACCATTTTAAGAGTCCTGTAATTCATAGATTTACAAAAAAAAAAAAACAGAACCCCATAGTGTTAATATTTTCCAGTGTTTATGCAGGAGGCATAGTCTATTTTTCAAAATTTTTGACAGTTTAAATCTGATGAGGAACATTGCCGTCCTTTACATTTAACTTAGTGAAAAATTGAAGTACAATCTAAAATTGTTACTTCCCTTGAAACAATTTATTAGTATACACTTTTTGAGCATGTCACAGATTTTATTTTCGTGGATCTGAAAGAGAAACATGAGCAAGAGCAGATTTAGAGATATGAGCCTGGAATACAGTTGGCTTGATGTAATATTTTTTTATAAACTGAAGAGATTTCATACACTAGTGCTAGTGGTTTTCATGGCTAAGAGCAGGGGTGTGGAATCTAACATGCTTGGGGTCTTTATCAGTGACCCCTGCAAGACTATATTTCAATAATCCAGAAGAAATAAAGAATAACTAGACTAGTTGGACAGGACGAGCTAAAGATGAAGAAATGCAAGAAGAAAAACTGAACTGGTCAATAACTAGGTCGACTAAACCTTCTATAGATGAGGAAATTCAGAGAACATGAGTTGAACGGATTATAACCAGGACTTGCTGGAGACAAGGACTGTGGAGAAGGCGGATTGGACCATATATTAATAACAACCAGGTGGACTGGACCGGACTCATTGAAGAACAAAAATCAACACACAGAAATCCCGTACAGAATGGCTGTGAGTAGTGTTGCACTGGCAATTTTGGGTTCATAGGAAGAACCATCATAAACCATTTAGTGCCCCAGGATTGGCTGTTGCTTGTAGCTGAATAGGACCCTGAAATCACATGATGTAAATAAGTGGTTCTCAACCTCAGTCCTCAAGGACCTCCCAACAGTGCACGTTTTCCAGGTCTCCACACACAATCAAAGGTGAAATAATTAGCTCCACCTGCAATCTTTTAAAATGTGTTAGTGACTAATGAGTGCACCTGTTCCCCTGCCAGGTGACCTGGAAAATGTGCACTGTTGGGGGCCCTGGAGGACAGAGGTTGAGAACCACTGATGCAAATAACAATAGCTATGCCCATCACCAGCACTCAACGGGAGATGCTGCTAAGCACAGAGAGCCCAGGAAGCCAAGAGGAGTCGGACGCAACCCCACAACCATTAGACGAGTGCTGCTCAGGGCTCCCATCAGCATACAGCAGTGGATCATCCAGACTGGTAAGCATCACACCCACCAGACTGTGACAGAGCACCTGTAATTGTTACAGTATATATACAGTATATATTTCAAATATATGAGTGAGTGATTTATACTTCAACTCTTGAAAACCTTTTTGACTTTCGCTTCTCAAAACAAAAAAAAGGTTAAATTTGTTCAGGATAATTCAGACATTATTGCGGATCTATAAGTATAAAGTATAATCCTTTATAAGGATTATAATTCTAATTATACATCCATTCAAACTTGTAGCAATTTAATGCTTTAAAGTACTGCATTGAACACAAAAAAGATAATAAAAACCATGTATTCAGTAGAGCTTTTTGCAGATTAAATAAATCATAAATGTTGTTTCTAATAACATTTGTGGAAAAACTGTACTGAATTGAGAAGTGCCAGTGTAAAATATGTTAGCGGATTTGCAAGTAGATTCCTTTCATTTCATGCTTGTTGTGGATGGATAAACAAGGCACTTATTAAAGTACGTTCAGAAAGATAGTTCTTCTTTAGAACCTTGCAGTTTTTCTAGACATGAATGTCCATGCATTTTACAAAGAACTAAAAAATTATGAGATCAGTTTTAGAAAAAATTCTAAAATGTGTTTTTGTAAAAACATAATTTTTTTACAGATTTTTAAGAATTACTGTATTTTCAAATTCAGATTTTTTATGTTTATATTTTTAATTATATTTCCTGCAGAGAATTTTGTTTAATTCAGAGTTTGTGGTACCATTAAGTTTCAGACATACTTCAGTGTTAAGTAAAAAGTACAGTGAATTAGTATATTATTTTCTGAATTGATAAAACATAGTTCCTCTGCTTTAAGTGTGCTTATTCACTGTCTTGAATTATAATAATAATAATAATAATAATAATAATAATAATAATAATAATAATAATAATAAAAAAAAAAGGATGGGTGGATAATTAAGGGAAATGATGAGTAACAATGTAAAAAAAAAGATAAAAAAGTGAGTGTGTGGAGGGTAGAAAGAGCATAGTGACAATGGCCATTATTCAGATCTGATTGCAGTACAAATTTGTGCTCAAAGATAGAAATTAGGTGTACTTAAATTACACAAAGATCCAATTTGAAAAATGTTTGTTAAGTGGTAGCCGGTGATGTTATGTTACACTTTACTTAGCCTCCTGCAAGTGAAATATTTTTATAGTGCAATATGATGTCTCAACCGCAGGACACTACCGCAGTTTGGTGTGCTGTGAGGTTTTAAATCTCACAGCTTTGAGCACACTGAGTGTATATGTTTGTATGTCCATGTTTTTAACCTCTATTTTTCACTGCAATCATGATTCCCACACAATAATAATCTGGGAATATTAATAATAAATCAATAAAGGTTATATTTTATTAATTTTCTTCATTAATGCATTCTCTACAAAGTAGCCCCTTTTTTCTCTTCATCCTTAAAGTATTGTACAATTGACTGCTAGGAAAAGCACCCCATCACTAAATTCTAATAATATTGGGGTTCCGCGAATTACTGATCGAACTTATCAGGTATGCAGATATGCATACCCAGTGGAGCAAATGATGCACTAACCTCCAGAGTCATCAAAGGAGCAGCAGCGGCCAGATCCATCAGAGGAGCAGCGACCATCCGGGGACCATAAAAGCAGCAAGAAGCTGCCCAGACAGCATCAGAGGAGCAGTGAGCCACCTTGGGGCCAGCAAAGAAGAAGCAGCAGCCACTTGGGGCCAAGCAGGGGAGCAGTAGAGCCAATGATGCTGGTGAGAATCACACCTGGTGCCTCTCCCCACCCTCTCCTAGTTCCTTCTCATCTCATCACTACACTCCATCTCTCCTCACCACCTCTCACCCTGACACCTTACCCCTCTTGCCCCAAGTCACCACAGTCCCTCCCTCCCCCATCGCCTCAGCCCCTCCCACCCCATCACCTCAGCCCCTCCAATCACCTCAGCCCCTCGTGCACACCGTCGAATATGCCCCTCTCACCCCATGTCACTTCAGCCCCTCTCACCCTGGTCGCCTCAGCCCCTCTCACCCCTGTTGTCTCACACCTTCTCACTGTTCACTGCCATACCTCCATCGTCTCAGCCCCTCTTGTTTTCCATTGCCTTACAACCTCTAGCACCCCCTGTCACCTAACACACTCTCGCCCTACTATCACCTCAGCCACGTTGCCTCACCCCCATTTGCATTAGCTACGTCACCTCAGACCCTCTCACCTCAGTCACATCACCTCACACTCTCACCCCCATCGCCTCAGCCCCCACTGTCCCGTCTTTCTGCTTTTTTCCTCTCTACCAGTCACCTTTTCTCTCTCCTATTTTTCTCTGTCCTATGCTCTCTCTCACCCACCCCCTGTCTGTCTTATCCCTCTCTCTGTATTTTCCGCTATCACTCTCCTCTCTGTGTCTGCTGCTGTCATTATTTCTGTCCCTGTGTCTCCTGCTGTCATTGTGCCTGTCCTCATCTCTCCTGCTACCATTCTTCCCGTCTCCCCGCTGTCACTCTCCCTTTCCCCATTTCCCTGCTGTCATTCATTCCATCTCATGCTATCATTCTACCCATCTCCCACTGTCACTGTCTCTGTGTTTCCCGCTTTTATTGTCCCTGTGTCTCCTGCTACTGTCCCTGTCCTCATGTCACTCTCTCTTTCCCCACTGTCCCTCTCTCTGTCCCTTAATTTTGGTTCGTACTGTGCTGCATGTGTGATTTTTGGTTCATTCCATGTGGCATAATGTGAACTTTGTCTCAAACTGTTGGATTTTTGTCTCATAGGGTGTGATATAGGGGGAAATTTACTAAAGGAAATTTGTAAAAAAATAGGTGTATTTGTATCCAGAAATACACTTATTTTTGACATTTACTATCCCGAAAATACGGCAATTCGTATTCGTATTGATGTGCTATCAATACGAATACGAATTGCCGTATTTTCGGGATAGTAAATGTCAAAATTAAGTGTATTTCTGGATACAAATACACCTATTTTTTACAAATTTCCTTTAGTAAATTTCCCCCATAATGTGGATTTTGTCTCATTCCATGTTTCATAATTTATAAGCAGCATTAGTACTAGATAGAATAAGGGGTCCTTCTGTTGTGGTGCATAATGCGTTTAAGGGAGGTGGCCCATACTGTGGTTTGATACATTATACTTATTTATTATTTATTAACAGTTTCTTATATAGCGCATACATATTCCGCACCGCTTTACAGAGAATATTTCAACATTATCATCAGTCCCTGCCCCAGTGGAGCTTACAATCTATATTCCCTACCGCATGTACACACACACACACACACACACACACACACACATATTCTAGGGTTAATTTGTTGGGAGCCAATTAACTTACCAGTATATTTTGGGATTGTGGGAGGAAACCAGAGTACCCGGAGGAAACCCACGCAAGTTCGGGGAAAATATACAAACAGCACAGTTAGAGCCATGGTGGGAATTGAACCCATGACCTCAGTGCTGTGAGGCAGTAATGCTAACCATTGCACCATCCGTACTGCCCGTATACTTAAGAACATGCCCCCTTTTGAGTGGCCACACACACACTTTTCCATACACCAATTTACATTGGCCGGGAATCAGCATAAGCTATTAGAGGGTTAACCCCTGCCCAAAAGTCCAGGGGGCGGGCTTAACAGTACACTAGTAAGCTGATTCCCGGGCACCATGTGGTGCCTGAATCAAGTTGAGCTGGTAATCCCCAGAGAATCAATGCAGCACATATATTATGGTACATACATGATAACAAACATGTACAGTATATAATGTGCTGTTGGAAGGTAGATAAAAAAGGGTTGTAAAAAATATGTTCAGTTTAGTGCTGTGGATAAAGGTCTGAATAATGCAATGCAATCTCATTGCTCCTTTTGTCTGTTTTTTTTTGACAGATATAGACATAGGAAACAAACATATAGTAAAAATGCTTGGTGTGAACAGAACTAACATCTTGTAACAAAATAAATTAAAAAAAATACTATTATAATAGAACCAGTGAAATATGGCAGGCACATTTATTAGCTGCTAAGTGCCATGTTACATTAACCTAATTAAGCATGAATTAAATTGGTATGATGAACATAGGCTTGATAGTGCAATGGAACGGAAAATAAGGGGCGTTAGGGAGAGTGCGGTAAGTTAAGCACATTTTTACTTACAGTGTACTGTCTCCCAGGCAACGAAAACTGAGACAGACGTAAAACTAAACAGCGAGTACCTTTATGTCAGGATGTCTCCCGTCAACTCAAATGATAAAAATTCATCTAGGACAAAGGGCTGTAAAATATGACTTGAAAAATATTTGAGCTTACTCTGAAGTAGGGGTCAGTTGATCTGTGTCAATGGGAAAATGTAGCCATTTGGGGGTAAATTAACGTTTTGAAGTTGAAACATCTTTATAATAAAAAACACTAATGCATTTTCATCCTATTTTCATTCTTAAAAGTTAATTTAAACATTATAAATCTAACCAAATAAAGTATTTCATTCAACAATTAAACAATTTTCTTACATCATTTCAGTGACGTTTTAACATTCAGTCCATTAACATTGAAGGAAAATATGAGGTGTATCACCCTCATTACTGTACTTCCAGCCTTTTGTGGTTGAGGTACAGCTTCTTTAGCAAATCACTCTGGGGATATTTACAAAATGTGGATGGAGATAAGGTGGAGAGAGACAAAGTAAGAACTCATTAGCATCTATCATTTTTTTAGGCTGTTTAAAAACTGACAGAAGCTTTTTAATTTACTATATCTATGACCACTTTATCTCTCGCCAAACTTTGATAAAGCTCCACATTTGTGGGGAAAATGTTACATCATATTCCTTAAATGCTAAAGTAGCTTAGTTTTAGTAGTAGTTTCTCTTTGCCATTACTCCCCCCAATGCTTCATCATCCATTATTTCAAACCTGCTCACTTTACCCTACAATCTGACTAGCTGAAAACCGCACAAGTAGATCAGGACCGACCCGGGTTGTTACCGGGTCGATGGGCGGTGTGAAAGGGCCTTCTGAAAATATCCGGGACCAGCAACCCACCATTCCAACCCCGGTTGAAAGAAGGGATAATCCAGAGTCTGACCTGGGTTGCTGTGCAGTGTGAACGGGTAACCCGGGTCGAGCAAACCCGGGTCCCGTTCATACTATGGGGAGGCGGTAACATCAGCTTTCAGCGCGACCTTCTCTCCCACTCCACGATGATGTGCAACCACTCTGCCCCGCCTCCCAATGACGTCAATGACCCGGCTTATTGCCAGATAGCTGTGTGGGACCTTGCATCGCAAATGCCGGGTCGCTCTCGGGATGTCCACATCCTGGGTACGACCTAGCATTTGCAATTTGAAAGAGGTGTAAGTGATTAAGGCTAATCTTTACCTAAAAATTGGTTTTATACACAAGTAGTAGTATTATTTCTATTATTTGTACAAAATTGTATTCTGTATAACAATTTTAGTACACTAAGGGCCTTATTCTGGTTGACTCTTTGGGATGCGCGTTCTTTCGTAAATGACCGAACGCCACGCACGGTGGACATTCTAAGAACACACGCCCACAGGTCCTCCGCATCCATTCGGACGGACTCTCTAAGAAGAGGGAGTGTCTTCAGACTGCATCCAAACGTGCGTGTGCGGTGGGAACTCAAAGATTCTGCACGGTCTTACTGCGTCAGAACGGATGGGAATCTGACCGTACGCACCGAGTTGGTGTATGTGTCTTATTATTTATTAAATATTTTTTATCCCACACGTGTGCTGTTTCACATTAATGTAATAGGATACAAAGTGTTCGCAATGCCGATGTTTGTGTAGTTGAGTAATTATTGTTGTACTGCTGTCTTTTAATTTTGATTTATTGCAGATTGGGAGTGTAGGTGGGAGGTAAGTGGGGGGGGGGGTCTTGTCAAATGCAGGCATGTCACAACAGATTCGGAGGAGGGTGATCTCAGACTGTGACTCCATTTTTTGTACGCAGCTGTAAAGGCTTTGGTGGCTTACTTGTTATTGAATTTTTGAGCAACAATAGGCATGCTCAGAGGTCTAATGGTGAGACTGGTGAAGCTTGCTTCAGTGGGCATATTATTCCTGTGGCTGTGGCATTAGCATTTACTTTTAGATCTGCTGCATCTGAATATGCAGCTGTGCAGGGACTGATTAATCAATAGGCTAAATAGGTTGCAGCCTAGGGTAATATAATGGAGGGGGGGGGGCTTGCAGATGACAGCCCAAGAATAAAATGAAGGCCTAATTTATTCCATGTTTGTTAGCTATCACCTGTACCAATATACTATGGGGGGTAAAATTCTTAAGTTGACTGCCAGTTGGCTGTGCCAATGTAATTTACTGATGAAACCATTACTTTATTTACATTGTGCTCCAGCACCAGCTGGGCAGCACCAGAAGAATATGTAGATCCTACATACCAGTTGTATAACCTTTGTTACATGCACATGGGCAGTATAACTGGTGAGTCCCTGTGCGATCATACACATGTGTCAGCCGCATTACAAGGGGATCTACATGTGTATTAGCCTAGGGCACCTGGAACTTTTGATCAGGCCCTACAGTCGGCAGTGCAACCTTCACTAATTCAGACCCTGTATGCTCTAACCCAAGGTGGCAGTGGTATCATTATAAACATATTTTTTGATGTTAACGTAAAATAGTATTTTCCTTAAATTGATATCTATTTAACAGATTAGTTCCACACAATAAAACCATAGGTACTTGTGTAATAGCACGGCGCCCGGCTATGCTACTGTACGTTTTCAGCGTAGGCTAAGCTATGCTGTCAGTGTAGCCCAACAGCTGCCTAGCGTAGTTAGCGCAGTGACTCCATGACAGGCCAATGGCTGCCTAGTGTAGTTAGCATACTTAGCATAGTGACTCCTCCGCAGCCCGGCTCTGTCCCCGGCGTCCATGGCTCTGTCCCCGGTGCCCATGGCTCTGTCCCCGGCATTCATGGCTCTGTCCCCGGCGTCCATGGCAAGCCTAGTGAGCATCTCTCACACAGCGCCAGTAACAGCCAGATCCCCTGTGCTGGCAGATACCGGATCATGCGGGCACCAGCAGATAGGCACTCCAGCTGTCTGCCCGTGTCCGCTTCAGGGAGACTGGGTTAGGGGGTTCGGTAGCATGTGCGTCTCCTGCACAAAGGGGGTTATGCGGATGCAAGTGCATCTGATGCACAATAAAGGAGGCATTTGCCAGTGCTCCATGTTACATACTGGCATATGCCTCCAACTTAACAAAGCAACTAACTACGTAATGGGCGCTGTGCTATTACATAAGTACCAAAGCAGCAATTTGTATGAAGCCTCTATATTGATAATCTCTTTCTGACAATCTGATTGGTTGAGTGATTGATGATACGGTCTATACTTGCATTAGTGCCCCTGTAGGCTGCACACATAAAATGCATCAGTTGACTGTGTAGTCAAGTGAAACCTTCAAGAAGCTGGAAACGATAGCTAGTAGCTGAAATCTGGGAATTGGTTGATGTGCTATTGCTGGTCAGTCCTGGGAATAAAAATAAATCCTGGGGTGTTCAAGCATTTCAGAGAAGTCTATCTAATTATTTCTTAAGGTACCGATGTAGCTTATCTATCCCATTTCAATGCGCCTGTGTCTAATTTGCTCCCGATGCTAATAAAAATGCATTGAGCGGTGATATCGCAGCATGGTGATACCGAGCCATGGGTGCAAATTTGGTACTACAAATAGGAGTGAGCAGTGGCGATGGTGAATAGATGAGCTATATCTGTATGCAGATTATTTCAGAATAATAGTCCCATTTACAATACTAAACTATCAGTGTCCTCTTGTTGTATGTTGGTACTGTCTATAGATATCTTGCAATTTATGGATTCAGAAAGAAGGCTAACACATTCGTTTGCATCTTTGCATCAATTTGTTTAATAGTGAACAATGTGTGTCATGGCATGGGCACACTATCACAACTGTTGTTAGCTCATTCCTTGCAAAATATGTTTTAATGTTTAAACAATGTAAGTTGTAATTATGCATTTGTAAACTCTATTATAAAATCCTCTTAGCATATTACAAATCAATTCATGAACTAGTGAAACAAAAGCCGTTACATGATGATTCAAAAGCTTTCCAGTTATTGTGTTGTGAGCTTAGATTCATGTATCAAACTTATGAACCAATACTTCATATTTTTATTGTGCTTGACGTAAATAAATTTACATTGTTAAGGCTAGGCACGGATATTAACTACAGTACTGTATGTTCTTTTTTGTATCTCTATTGTGCATTTATGTTGCTGTGCAGCTGGTACATTAAAAGAAGACAGGTATTTCCAAATGCTGGAATATTTATTTTCCATTTTACTTGCAAATAATGCCGCAAGTTGTCTTAGCTGCTGTCTAGCCAGCCTATAAAGAATTATTTAGATGGGGTTTAAAATCCAAACTCACATTTTGGCCTCTTAAAACAGTAAGATATGTGTACGTGATTCAACTGTATATTAGCAATGGTTAAAGCAAAGATGTAAGAGCTGGTTTAGTACTCGAAAGATGAATTACATTGATGTTAGTTGTGAGCTTAAATATTTTGATCAAAATGAATAACCAACAACTTATATTTTTGTTGTGCTAGAGATATATGCTGTGTACACACGGTGCGATTCAATGTCATTTTCGATTTGATTTGGACTATGTAGTCCAAATCGAATCGAAAATGACACTGAATTGCACAGTGTTAGCTGCAATCGAGGCAGATTCCATCCCGATGGGCGGCCCCGCGGCATCGGGATCGAAAGCAGACATAGACTTGCCAGGCAAGTCTATTTCTGCTTCGATCTGCTAGATCAAAAGCAGTTTCATGCTGCTCATTGCATCTTCCCCTGCACACGATCCTCCCATCGTCCCTCCCTCCCTCCTGGCCGATGCCAACAACCGGCCGGATCCCAGCAACTGTTGCTATCTAATCAGTATCGATGGCCGCCAGGTTGGCCCATGTGTACACCCCATAACAGTTAATAAGTATAAGCACAAATAATATTTGTCTATTTGTTTTGTATCCATAAAATTCTATTTCTGTGCAAATGGACAGATTATACTTTACAGATTATACTCCCTCTACGTATGACAATAACTGTGTATGTGTGTACACAGATGGAGCTGGCATGCTTGAGTGACCCTTCTCGGTGCTCCGTTTGCCGAGACGGGAGTGCGCGAGCTTCTCATATGCTCACACTTCCACTGCCATGAATGGAGCGCTTGAGAATCCCTCATTCATGCGTTCCTCATTTCATGCCTTGGACGGACGGGTGGGCCTTTCTAACCCTGGACGTCCAGGCACTTTATACTAATATACCTCACCTCTTGGGCATTGAAGCTGTCAATTATTATCTTGAACAGGATGGAACTATTACTCAAGCTAGGAGAAAATTTATTTCAGATTCCATTCACTTTATTCTCACTCACAATCACTTTATTTTTGAAGACACTCACTATTTGCAGCAGGTTGGGACGGCCATGGGGACCAGATTTGCACCCAGTTTTGCGAACCTCTATATGGGCCGCCTAGAAGAAGAACTTATATGGGGCGGCCCATATAGAGAGAATCTGGTCCTCTATGTCCGTTTCATTGATGACCTTTTTATTATTTGGAAAGGGGGGCACGATTTGGCACTCGATTTTGTTAATTTTCTTAATTTAAATAAATTTAACCTCACCTTCACTCACCATTTCAGTTTCACCTCTGTAACCTTCCTGGATATTGCCTTCTCAGTACACAATCAAAAACTTATTTCTAATAATTATATTAAACCTGTTGGTACTAATAATTACTTACATTTTGAGAGTGGCCACCACAGACCATGGGTCTCGAATATCCCAAAAAATCAATTACTAAGGATTAGAAGGAACTGCACATTGGACAGCGACTTCAAGGTACAATCCGAATCCATGCTTGGTCACTTTAGAAGGAGAGGCTATCCTGAACCCCTCTTACAAGAAGCTGCCCAATTGGCAGAAACAACAAATAGAAACAGCTTATTGAAATCTAAAGACAAAAATAATTTGGTTTCCAATTCCAATTCTAGTCCCCCTCTGTTTATTTCTAAATTTAATGATAAGTCAATGGCCATTAAAAAAACTATTCTGAGGAATTCTGAGATTCTTAAATTTGACAAAACTCTTCCAACAGCTTGTAGCAAACCAAGAGTGATTTTCAAAAAAAGTAAGAACATCAAAGATATCATCTGCCCAAGTCTTTTTGCCGTCCCTGTCCACCTCCCAACAATCTTGGCTCCCTGAAAAACCTAAAGGCAATTATCGCTGTAATAAAAACATCTGCCTCACATGCAAACACATGTGTAATAAAGCAAATAAAATAACTTCATTTACAAACAAAAAAACATTTGATATTAAATCGTTTATAAACTGTGACACAGAATACTGTGTATATGTCCTTGAATGTTCATGCCGACTTCAATATGTCGGCAGGACCACCCGGAGCTTGAAAACCAGATTTAGGGAACATCGTACCAATATACTGAGAAGAATTGCAAATCATAGCATCCCTCGCCACTTTTTACACCATCATAATGCAGATTCCAGTGAACTTAAGATTATGGGGGTCGAACACATTGCAAATACTAAAAGAGGTGGTGACCGCTTTAGAAAGTTATGTATAGCAGAATCCTCATGGATTTTTAAACTTGAAACCCTAAACCCATTGGGCCTAAATGAAGCTTTAGATCTTACATGTATTGACTAAATCCTTCCCCCCCCCCTCTCCCCCCCCTTTTTTTCTTTATAAATCTGATTTCTCTCCCCTATATTCTATTTATTTATACCCTTATAGTGCTTTTTCGCTCCTAACAATTTCAAATCAGCTAGGTCACTGGGTGGGCTGTGGAGATCGGAGTCTACCCGGGACACTCAGTTTTACTGTGATACCCCGGGTTTGCAGACTCTGCTTCCCACACTCCACACCAGTATAACTTGTTGAATAATAACAGAAAAATAATAATTAAATAACTCTATATTTTTATATGAACTTAAAAGTTTCTATTCAAAACTAATGTTTCCTTTTATAGCTAAAAATTCTCTCATGTCTCTTGAACCCACCAGTCTATATAAATTTATAAATAAATCTGAGTATATATGTCTTTGGACAATTAAAATATATATGTAGAAATATGTACGGACGTTGTACATGTAAACTACTAGTATCTTAATATGTATACTTTGTGATATATATATATAATATCAAATGTTATTGATAGGGATCTACTGTCAGTTTGAACTGAACTCTAGCCTTTATTATTCGAATTAGAACACTGGTATACTACTGATAGCCCCATGAAAATTAATGTTATCTCTAGAAATTAGAATAAAAATGAGTCATTGGTATATTATTATTATTATTTTTACTTTTATATTTACATTGATATTTTTATTTTATTTTATTTTATTTATTTTATTTATTTTATTTATTTTATTTATTTTTATTTTTATTTATATTTATTCTTATTTTATTTATTTTCATAGTTATATTTATTATTATAATTATATTTTTACTATTATTATTATTTGTACATATATTCTTCATCTATTAATATCTATATTAATTTCATATTTATATATATACATTTAATCTGTCTTTTTACCATAAAATTAAATCTGAATACTTCCGTTTTTCCTCTATTCTATCTTTCCTTCTAAATGAAATCTGTGGCTTACAATGCTTCAATTTATCCTCTGAATCAAGGATTCTTGATTACTTAAGTGAACCATAATTGCTATTAATCTCTCTGTTTCCTATAAATGAACTGAATAAATCTATCTATTTTTATATATTATTGTATCTGGGATTACCTATATTGAATGTATTTGAATTGATGTTACATTAGTCTGACACCGGACACTCATAAATTGTTTTATTGTTATATTTTGCTAATTGATACCAATTATATGGACACAATAAATACCATAGCAGTGGATGTATGGACTTTGTCTTGAGAAAGTTCCCGTTTCCAAGGGTACGAAACGCGTTGACGCCTACTTCCGCTTTACAGCAGAAACCTCCCACTGCTTGTGATCACAGCCACACGCTATCTTGGAGCCGACTCACGCTGCTCATTTGAGCCCAAACTACAAGCCAGCCGACTACATTTCCCATCAACCACTGCCGCCCACGGCTCTCCATCTCAGCCGGCAGCAGATTGCAGCCTCCGTCTCTCCCCCCCTCCGGCGGACGTCACCAAGCCATCGCTCCGGGTAGAGCCCCCGCTACCATCGGGTTCCCCGTCAGAGCTGCAGACACATAACATCACGGACACCGGGTCGAGCAACCTACAACATCGTGCTCCCCGGCCCCTCCAGCTATCCATTCTAAGGAGGGTGAGCATATGGTCCTGGACATTAGTGCGCCTCCCGAACACTATCCATCTGCGTTACACGCGCTAAAAAGGGTACTGCGCTATTGTCATCTGTGCATATTCTATCTGCCTGCTTCCATCGTTACTGGCTTGTGTCCCCCGCAACCTTCCCACCTTTTCCCCTTGCTATTTAACAGCTGAATTCTGCTAAACTAACAAGACTGGCTTTAATTTGGCTATCAGGCATCTAATTTATGATCCAAGTGGCGAGTGTTTTCTGCTATACATTTTTCTATTGAGCATGCTTCATTGTATCTGTTTTTAAATATATCTGTATGAATTTATATATCTTTATTTATATTCTTTTTATAAAATTTGTTACATTATTATTGAGTGTCTCCGGTTGTCCTTTTGTTCAGCAAAAGCTCATAGGCTCAGCAGCGCAGGTGTAATCAATTTTCTGTACACAGATGGAGCCATGTTCATCTGGCATGCTTGAGTGACCCTTCTCGGTGCTCCGTTTGCCGAGACGGGAGTGCGCGAGCTTCTCATATGCTCACACTTCCACTGCCATGAATGGAGCGCTTGAGAATCCCTCATTCATGCGTTCCTCATTTCAGCTGCGGCGTGCCAAATCGCGCGACGAGAGCGGGTTAGATGGACGTGGCTCCTACTGTATATGTGTGATTGGGGGGTTATAATAAAACTAGTCTTATGTACAGGGTATACTTAATAGCTTAAAAATGATTCTGCCTTTACTGCTTTTACTTTTAATATATAGATTTGTACATATTTCATATTTATTTAGTATTCATAGTAGCATAACAGCAACCTGCATTTGTTAAATAGAATGCAATGTAATGGATCTTTTTCACACAGTGTGTGTTGTAACCTACTGTGTCATTTTGTAAAGTACTTTAAATTACACAGAGTAGCAATTCATTTAATGGAAGTAAACCATTTAACTGGATAGCTTAAAGTCATTAAATCCCAACAAGGCTTTCCCTTAAAAGTTTCTTTGTGAAGTGGAATTTCAAATATTTTTGTGCCTTTCTTTGTTGAAGAAAGAATAATCAGATGAGGTTTTAGAATCATACATCATAGACTGTGGAATAAAAAGGCTTTTTAATTTAGTTATTATTTATAGAAATAGATTTATAGAATCAGTAGCATTCTTTTATATCAATCCTTACATATTTAATACACTTAAATTGTATGCAATTGATGGGGACATGCAGGAAAACAGAGCTGGCCATCAATTTACATTTCATTATTAACAGATTTAAGCCCTGTGCAGTTATAGGAGGTTGCAGAAGAAGTGGTACGCTTTCAGGAAGGATGGGTTAAGAATAACTGGAAACCCCCTTCTGCTTGAATCACCACCTCTGGTTGCCAGTGGAAACAAGATTCAAACCCCGATTTTTCTGGTGAATATTGCTGGCCATAGTCAGCACATCTCATGAGTAAGGCTGAAACTAGGATTTCTGGCCCCCGGGCAGACAAGCAATTTGGTGCCCCCCCCCCCCCCCCCCCCAAAAAAAACCCCACAGCTCCGTTCTCTGCACCTTCCTAGGGTGCTGTGACTGTCTCTTTCCCCCTCTGGCATCATAATGTCACCCATGTGGCATGACAGGCAGGATTTGGGTTTTGCCACTACCCGATGTGGAACTCAGTGCAGTACTGAGTTGGGTGGCGGGGGGCCAAGAGGTCCATGGTGGATGTCCCCCTATTCCAGCACCCAGGTTGCATGACCTAATAGCCCCCATAGCCCCCTTGGCCCTGTCATGAGTAAAAGCCTGTCCCAAGCAACACCGGTGTCGACTAAAGTGTGCCCCTAAACCTTGCACTGGCCCCAAACCGAATATCACTGCTGTTTAGTACTTCCATCCATGTGCCTAGCAACATAGAGACCCTATATACCACAGACAATCCAGGATATGCAAGTAGGTGTCATATGGCATTAAGGTGAATATTTAGCAGAGATTACTGTTACTGTATTCTATTCGTCCAAACTATGCGGTTTTTGACATATTGCCGTTGAAAAAATGGATTAGAAGTGTCCCTGCACGTACTAAGCACATGCTAAACAGTTTTTTTCCAACTGCTGTTCGTATGCTGAAAGCCCAACACTGAAATGGGAAATGTTTTTTGTTGTTTTATTGTGCAAGTGCTTGTATGTGACTTCCGTTGACAATGCATTGTTGTCATTAAAGACCAATAAATTATTCTAGTATTCTACCATCAAGCCTTGATAAAAAGGATGCATAGCCATCCTGAAATTTTGGCCAGCAGGTGGTGAGATGTGACCTGTGGAAATAGATTTCTCTGTGATCGTTTCAAGAAGGGGCATTATATAGAGACACTCTAGTGCTTACTGCAATATGAACTGTTAGGATACTGTACATTTTGAAACTAATGTATGTAACATTTCAGCCTAGTTATACTGCAATAACCAGGGGAGACTCCAGAGGGGAGCTGCAGGCCAGTTTAAAATTCAAATATTGGAGCCACAACAACTACCATTCTAAACTGATTCACTGGCAGTTATTGTTTCTCCGCTATTTGAATTTTGAATTGTGCTGCAGCCCCACCTCAGGAGCCGCCAATGGTAATAACTGTTGTACATTTCTTTTATACACAGTTAATTGCTTGCATTTCCCTACCATACCGCCATGGCTTTCTGCAAAAGTAGCAAAAGCTCTTACAGGATTCTATTACTCATATGGGCTGATCACCAGTTTCTTTCACTCAACACAATAAACATTGATGGGTAATTTCCTAAAAGACAGATAAACCACAGTCTTTCTCTTTGCCTATGTCTGGTGTTAGTACCATCAGGTATGCCAAAAATAAAAACAGCAAATAAAAATGTAAGCATATGTTGTGGAATAAATACATGACAGTAATTGTAATTTTCATTGTATGCTTGTAGGATAAAATGTTAATTCTTAGTGAAAAGACCAATTACAGTGCTCAGGTTCAATCTATTTAACTTACACAACATGTATAAAGATATACTAATATTGCAACTAGCATACAGTTGGTCAATATATTGAACTTCCAGGGACAAAACCATTCAATCTGGGTCTGACATTCAACAGCTTGGAGCTGTACATTTTATCACTGCTTTGTGTAATTTGCTTTATAAACATGCAAAAGTGAAGGTTTGAAGTTTCAAAACTTTTTAACTTAGAAAATGTTTTCTAACACTAAGCATTTACCTGAGACAAGGTATAAACATTTCTACAGTAAATGGTGAGGAATTCTGGCTTTTTTTACAGTCATATGCCCAAAAAGTTATACATTTTAATAGTGCAATGTACTTGCCTCAATAGATATTTACTTTCTAATATTGATTACCATCTAATAAATTATTTAAAAGCATGAATTAAATATAAATACTTGAGATGTCTAGTATTAATACAAATAACTAATATAGCAAATTCAGTGCCATGTCTAGGCTGTTGAGACCCAAATATATTACTGCTATCTTCATATTGATGTCCAAATGCAGTTTACAGCTCAACATGTTCTAATCACAGTTTATTATCTTCCTTCCTTGCATTTGCAGCAATGACCCTCAAATCTCCTTCATAGTCAACACTACAATTACCCCTGTCTCTGAAGCCAAATGGCCTTCTGAATCCACTTTCCCCTTTTTTCTTAAACTGGCCATATAACTTATGATTATCTGTCCGATCATGCAACTAGTTGGCTGCTTGCAATGAAAATCTGTTCCAGTTTAGGATTGGAACAAATGGCAATATACCCTAGAAAAAAAAAAAAAAAAAGTATAGTATCTAAAAAGAGATAGTATCTAAAATGTCTTAGAACAGGAGAAGGTGATAAGTAAGTTCAGCATGGGTTCATTAAAAATAGATCATGTCAGAATAATTTCATTAGCTTCTATGAGGAAGTGAGTAGAGGGAACTCTGTTTATGTAATACTTCTTGATTTTGCTAAAGCTTTTGACACGGTGCCTTATGAAAGGTTATTAATAAAACTAGGTAATTTAGGGTTAGGAGATAACATTTGTAATTGAAAAACTGGTTGCACAATCGGGAGCAGAGAGAGGTGGTAAATGGCATTCATTCCAGCTGGGTTAAGGTCCAAAGTGGAGTCCCGCAAGGTTG